>NC_133778.1:21203795-21206762 GCF_003597395.2 Chelonoidis abingdonii | reverse complement strand
CTAAGTGAGGAGCCACTTTGCATAATTGTCTTTTATCTGAACTTCGTGTCCTGTTTACTCAGCCAGTTTCTCTTATTTTGTCCACATTTTGAATTATGACTCTATCCTCCAAAGCAGTTGCAATCCCTCCCAGTTTGGTATCATCTGCAAACTTAATAAGCACACTTTCTATGCCAATATCTAAGTTGTTGATGAAGATACTGAACAGAGCCATTCCCAAAACAGACCCCTTTGAAACCCCACTTGTTATACCTTTCCAGCAGGATTGGGAACCATTAATAACTACTCTGAGTTTAGCATTTGTCTTTGGCCCAGTTGCCATGGAAGGAAAAGAGCCAGTTAATGTTGTAGATCTAAAAGTTTAGTTGTATTAACATTTTTATCTTTTAATGTGAATGAAAATAGAAATTGTGTACATTTTTTCCTCAGATTGAAGGTGCCTTTGTTCAGGGGGTTGGACTTTATACAATGGAAGAAATAAAGTTCTCCCCAGAAGGAGTGCAGTACACTCTGGGTCCAGATACGTATAAAATCCCTGCTGTCTGTGACATACCTGAACAGTTCAGGGTTTACTTGCTGCCAAACTCCCGAAACCCAATTGCCATCTACTCCGCCAAGGTAAACAAGCCAACTGTGCTGTATAAAGTCATAGCAAGTCGTACACGTTACCAAAGTGCATGTGTGGTATTTTAAAAGTGCTTTCCAGCTGTTGCAATATTACAGGTTTCAGAAATGTTCCCTATACTTAAAATGGGGAACATCACAGGCACCAGTAATACCTTTAGAACCAGAAGGACCTTTATAAGTTCACCTGCTGTGAGAAAAAGGGTAATTTTCATGCATTAATTTATTTTGATTTTTTTGTATCTCTTCTTATGTATTTGTAAAATTATGGTAGTACTTAGAAAACCTCACCTGAGACTGAAACTCGAGTATGTACAGCATCTGGCACACACACATAGTAAGAGACAAAGCCTGCCCTGAAGAGCTTACAATAAACACAGGGTGGTAGAAAGGAAGAATTATCTCCATTTTACTGATGGGGAAGTGAGGCAAAGAGAGATTAAGAGGCTTGCCCAGTGTCTCACAGGAAAAAACAGAATACAGATCTTCCATTGTCTTATCCACAAGGAACTTCCTTCATATCCTTTCCATCTTGTGCTGTAAGGATGGATTCACCCCTGTGTAGAGCCAGCCCAAGGCTTATGCACCAATTACATCCTCAGAATAGAGGATAAGTAGGCCTTGTGCTGGTAAGAGAGGCAGATGTCCAGTGCCCTAGCCTAGTATCTGAAGGAACTGCATCTGAGACATGGGAATTTCCAGGAGAAAGTTCACTTTGAATGCCTACTAGGGATAAATATCTTTAATAGCTTAGAGCAAATAGACATTTTCTAATGGAGATGATACTAGAGACAGAAACCATCACAGTTCTTTGGAGAGATTAAACAATGCAAACTTTATCCATTTAGGAACTGGAATAGAGAAAGGAAGGCTGCCGAGTTCTGTTTCATCATATACAATGAAAGCCACTTAAAAGGAATTTGGATAGATTGGAGGTGTATTTATACTGAAAGTTCTGAATTGTTTCATTGCTTTGCAGTGTAACAAATGCAATCCAAGTCAGAGCGAACCTTTGCTTAGAGTGGAGATGTGCTATGAATTTTTAAAAAATTATGAACCAAATCCTTGTCCTCAACTCTTCTATATCTTGGAGTACTCAGAGCCCTAAGGAGATTTATTGTGTCCAGCTGTGTTGATATAAAACAGTGTCTGAGCCAGCTCTTCAGCAGGCCTAGTACCATTGACATGAATTGGCCAGATCTTCAGCTTGTGTAAATTAATGTAGTTTCAATGGAGCTATCTCAATTTGTACCAGCTAAGGATCTGGGCCCCTGTTGTCAATCAGTTTCTAAAGCAAACCTATGTGTCTGGCTTTGTTCCCTGCCAGGGGATAGGCGAGGCAGGGCTGTTCCTGGGATGTTCTGTGTTCTTTGCTATCTGGGATGCAGTGGCTGCTGTGCGGGAGGAAAGAGGATTAACTGGGACCTTCACCCTGAACAGCCCTCTGACGATTGAGCGGATTCGAATGGCCTGTGCCGATAACTTTACTGAGATGGTAATTTTTTTTTAATTAATTCTTTGGACACATTACTGGGTTAGTCTCCTCCTTTTCCTTACTTCATGTCTTGATTTTGAATTATTCTGTATTCACACAAATTCATCATTGAGCTGCATCTTTTTTACGTACTGCATTATACTCACTGGAGCCTGCATTCTATTTGGTTTACTATACTTTGTTCTATTTATTTATTTATTTTTTGCCAGCGCAGGATATGCTGACAGTTAGAAATGAGAAATCAGAAACTGGGGGGTTGGCTGAATCAGGCTCTGAACCTACCAATCTGTTCAATTTCTTCACTGATAATGACTTGAATTTATATAGCACTTTCCCTCCAGAAGAACCCAAAAGTACTTTACAAATTATGGGCTGACTTTGGGTATGTTTACACTACGGGATTATTCTGATTTTACAGAAACTAGTTTTTTAAAACAGATTGTATAAAGTCGAGTGCACGCGGCCACACTAAGCACATTAATTCAGCGGTGTGCGTCCATGTACCGAGGCTAGCGTCGATTTCCAGAGCATTGCACTGTGGGTAGCTATCCCGTAGCTATCCCTTAATTCCCGCAGTCTCCCTCGCCCATTGGAATTCTGGGTTAAGATCCCAATGCATGAAAGGGCCAAAACAGTGTTGCGGGTGATTCTGGGTAAATGTCGTCAATCAGTCCTTCCTCTGTGAAAGCAACGGCAGACAATCATTTCGCATCCTTTTTCCCTGGATTGCCCTGGCAGACGCCATAGCATGGCAACAATGGAGCCTGTTTTGCCTTTTGTCACTGTCACCGTATGTGTACTGGATGCTGCTGATAGACATGGTACTGCAGTGCTACACAGCAGCATTC
>NC_133778.1:21058835-21202578 GCF_003597395.2 Chelonoidis abingdonii | reverse complement strand
GATAGAACAGATTTGTCTCCCCATACAGCGATCAGATCCAGTATCTCCCATACAGTCCATGCCGGAGCTCTTTTTGGATTTGGGACTGCATTGCCACTTGTGCTGATCAGAGCTCCATGCTGGGCAAAAAGGAAATGAAATTCAAAAGTTAGCAGGGCTTGTCCTGTCTACCTGGCCAGTGCATCTGAGTTCAGATTGCTTTCCAGAGCGGTCACAATGGTGCACTGTGGGATACCGCCCGGAGGCCAATACCATCAAATTCCGGCCACACTAACCCTAATCCAACATGGCAATACCGATTTCAGCGCTACTCCCCTCTTCGGGGAGGAGTACAGAAATAGGTTTAGAGAGCCCTTTATATCAATATAAAGGGCTTCGTTGTGTGGACAGGTGCAGGGTTAATTTGGTTTCATGCTGCTAAATTCGGTTTAAATGTGTAGTGTAGACCAGGAAGTCCCTTGTGTCATTTCATTTACTTCGGTAGCATTACACCAGTAATGAATTTGTTCCCATACAAGTATCTATATTTACAGTGGCTTCCAAATAATATCTGGATGGACCTTAAGGTGTTGGCTTTAAACTGTAAAGCTCTAGGGCCTGGTTCTCTCAGATCATCTCATTCTCTGGCTGATACTCTGGCCTTTTTTATCACTGGTGGTTATCACATCCTGGGCTGTATAAGAGACTAGAAGCAGGGTTTCTTTGGTGAGAGTCCTCAACTGTAAAATTCATTCCCCACTTTGATTCATCAGAGCCTAGATCATGTTATATGTCTCCTTTGTTCTCCCAGTCTTTCTATGTGGGGTGGAAGGGAATTGAAGGATGTATTCTGTCACAGTAGGACAGCATTAATTTCTGTGGCTTTGCTGGAGGATTATGTGGCATGACTCAACATGCCCCCACTCCTTGCCCTCCTATTCCACTCCCAAACCCAAAAAGTGCAAAATTTCCAGGGTTCACACAGAAAGGCTTCTGTAGGGTTGGAGGGAGAGGTGCATGGTGCCACGTTGTGCCCCCACCTGACAGATTTGGGCCATTTTTGCAGGTTTTTCTGCTGCATTAATCGCCGTCTGTGCTCTAAACATAGAGGGATGACCTGGCTCTGATACATCTGGCCTTGCTTGCCGAGAATGTGTGTCCATTTATAGCCTGCAGTAAAAGAAATGGAGTAAAGCATGGACACCAACCACGTAAATGGCAAAGGCTTGGGATGGGAAAACAGGCTCCGTTTTGTTGCTTGGGAGCCATCAAACCAGGCTATTATAAGTGCCTTTATTTAAAGCTTTCCCCTTAAATCAGGGTCTTGTGGAGTATGTGTTTGCAGTCATAACTTGTCAGTGTCATCTGAGAAGTCTCTCTCTGCCTGCTTAGGTAAACACACCACAGCATGTTCTGAACCAAGCTGGTTTTGGTGGCACTATAACAGTAGAGAAAACTATCCAGACAATTCCCCAGCAGGCTTAAAGGGCAGATCAAACCAGACATAGATGGAATCTGCTCACAACCTCTGCCCTATCCAATCTTGGTGTTAGGAAAAGGCGATGATGATGAGTGCACTGGTGAGCCACAGAGTGAGGGCCATTGTGAAACACCGGGAACACATTGCCAGCACAGCTGCTGAGCACAGGGCCATGCACAAATTCTGCTTGGCCATTCTGTGGAGGATAGCACAACCTGACCCTTTTTGCTTCCAACTTTCAAACCCTTGGAAAAACACACCAGTTTCACTATTGTGCTTCCAGTGGAAAAGAGGGGGATAGGGACATACACAAGAGCATGTAGCATGATGAAACAAGCAGCCATGCCCTCTTCACTCAGGGTGAACTACAGTAGGCATGGAGAAACAGTCCAAAGCCCGCTGTGCCACTGAAGCTCCCAGCTGGGGGCAGGAGGCTGGCCAAAAATGTCAGTATGAAGAAGCTGCTGTGGGCAGGCAGACACAGTGAATCCAGTGGCCCAGACTGTTTGATCCAGGGGCACAGAGGGGCAGCATCTGAAAATAACAGTCCTGGAGGGGCATCCTTGCAACGCCTTTGGCTGCCTGCAAGTTGGGGGAATTAATTCCATCTCCACCCCTGCTTATTTCCTTGCACAATGTTAAATGTAAGCCATACTTATAGGATGGTGGATTCTATCCTAGAAAGCAGTAACTGAGAAATATTTGGGAGACGTGGTGGATAATCAGATGATCAGCTCCCAGTGCAACCCTCTGACCAAAAGGGCTAATGCAATTCTTGAATGGACAAATTGGGGAATGTCGAGTAGGGGCAGAGAGGTTATTATACCTCTGTATTTGGCACTGGTGCAACCACAGCTGGAATACTCTGTCCAGTTCTGGTGCCCACAATTCAAGAAGGATGTTGATAAATTGGAGAGGGTTCAGAGAAGAGCCACAAGAATGATTAAAGGATAAGAAAACATGACTTAGGGATAGACTCAAGGAACTCTATGTACTTAGCTTGACAAAGATGGTTAAGGAGTGACTTGATTACAGACTGTCAATACCTACATGCTGAACAAATATTTGATACTGGGCTTTTCAGTCTAGCAGAGAAAAGTATAACATGATGCAATGGCTGGTAGATGAAGCTAGGCAAATTCAGACTGGAAATAAGGTATACAGTTTTAACAGTGCGAGCAATTAACCATTGCAACAATTTACCAAGGATCATGGTAGATTCTCCATCACTGCGTATTTTTAAATCAAGATTGAATGTTTTTCCAAAAGATGCTCCATAAATTATTTGGGGGGAGCTCTATGGCTATACAGGAGGTCCGACTAGATGATCACAGTGGTCTCTTCTGGCCTTGGAATCTATGAATTCCTTAGGTTATTATTACTACTTATACTGCAACGATGCCTAGAGGCTATGACAATTCTTGTTAACCCCGGGCCTCCAACGTAGGTGAGACTTGCTTGTGCACAGCTGGGTGTCAGCTCCCTGACAGCACTAGCCTGTTAGTCACCAAACGCTCTCCTCTGGACTATTACAGCCCTTGCTTTGCAGGTTAACAATAGGTGTACCCAAATCCCCAAGCTCCTTTGAAGTGTTTCCTTGTAGTGTCTAGCCTCTTCTCTACTGAACACCCACAGAAATACCCAGGCTGCTGGCCACAGAGGAACAGTGTACACACCAGCTTGAATGACTCAGCTCAGGATCACAGCATTTAGATGTATTGGTAGTGAAAACAAGGATGTTTATTACCAGAGATTCAAGAGCTAGTGAGTAAGGATAATGGAAACGAAAGATTACATATAAAGCACAATCATAACATGCTTTCTAGAGACTAAACTTAACTATTAGGTTAATCTCCTGTCCAATGAAGTTTAGCTCACTCAAAGCCTTGTGCACTGTCCTCCACCAAGACTAGTTGTGATGCAGTTTTCATGAAAGTAAATCCACTTCCCGTTTACTTCCGAGGTGCAGGATGACAGGGTATCGTTTTTGTTTGAAGGCCAGAAGAAGGGGTTTAAGAAAGATTTATCTGAGAATGTGGTCCCCATCCAGAATGGATTGTAATTGTTTGATGATACCTTGTATGGATTCCATTATAGGGCAGTAGGTGAGAACTAGGGATGGACAGTCTTGGGAGGTTTTTTAGATACAGTTGCTGCACACAGTAATAACTAGGCAGTGTGAGAAAAATCCATTGACTTGGAAAATAAATGTCACCAAGGATAAGGACATTTTTACAGGCAAATTTTTGTTAATTTCTTTTACCTGCAGATATGCTCCCTGCAAAAATGTGAATGCAATTCTATATCTATATACCCTGATCCTATAAACCTCATGGCAGTGGAACCAAAGACCAGGAAGGGTCCTTGGTTCTTTTCTAGGAGGGCTTCTCACCCACCCTCCTGCCACACATCTCCAGTCCTTTCTCAGCCTCTTTACAGAAGTCTCAGTTCTCTGGTGTTAATAGGGTATTTAGTAGTGTCCTTCAAGGCTGGCAGTCTGCCCAGGACACAGTATTAGCCTGATTAAGTTAATTCCCATTTGCTAATGCCCAGCCCTACTTCCTGCAGCCTCAAACTTACTTTCAGAAAAGATCTGCAAAAATTAAAATGGCACCAGCACTGCCATTGCAGTGGAGAGGGATTGAGTCACAAAGGAAAAGATAGGGTCATTGAAGGTTGACAGACCAGCCTTCTCCCTTGCTGTTTGTGCAGGAATTTCAGTCATGTCTACCTATTAAGAGCAATCCCTTTACCACATGCAATTCAACTTGTTTTGGCCAGTGACACCAGGTCTGTGGGCCATACTTTCTCCTCTTGAGATTTCCTTCTGATGAGGATAAAGCAGTGGAAATCCCACTCCTTTTGAAATCAGAGGCAAGGGACTTAAGGCAACACAAGATAATGTATCTCCTCCCATACCCATCTAAACCCCTGCACGAAAATTCAGCTTGGTTTATCTTATGTGGCTTCAGGCGGAAGCATGAGGGTGGGGGCAGGAAATGGTGTCAATGGGAGAAAGCTGATTTTTGTGGCCCCGTCATGCTGGGACCCTGCAGGGCTTTCCCCCAGTAAGTTATTGCTGGTGAACATTAACTCTCACTCCACACCTTCAGACTTTCCACAGGGGAGGTTGGGGCTAAGCATAAAAAAGGAAACCAAGACAGAACAGTTCCCAGGGCAGCCATCAGACTAAACCATGGAAGGTCAAACTCTGCACCAATGCCCACCCCATCACTCTAAGAATTCCCTTAGATCTGTGCGATTCCCCTGCAGATCGCATGACCTCTGTGGTTTAATATAGCCACAGTTCCACAGACAACCAATCTCTACTCCCCTCCCCACCCCGTCACATGATGTAGTGAAAACTTTGCTGCCAATTTTTCTATCTGACTTCGGCCCTTTGGCCTATAGGCTCATCCATGAGCAGGTCTGAGCTGTCTGTGTTATTGGAGATTGATTTTCATTAACTATGGTTATAAATCTTCAACAAGCTACTTAAGGTCATGGTTGATTTTACAATCTATTATAATCAAAGTGTGAAAGTATGGATTAGCCTGGACAGTGACATTTACATGGATAAAAAGAAAACATTTTGGGACCACAGATTTTGAATTACAGTGACTTCTCTCTTGTTTAATAATGTCAAACTTAACAAAACTGATCTTTTCTTTTCATTTTAGATTCCCAAAGATAAGCCTGGAACCTATAAACCTTGGGCCATTGACATAGCCTAATACTGTATCTTCCAAAGTATGAAATAATTATGTGACAGTTTCCATCACTGTTGGTTTAAAGCATTCCAAATGTAGTAATAAAATATTTGATTTAAAACCCACTCTCTCACACATTTGTGGACCAAGATATTATTAACTGCAGCTCCACTGTACTGATAGAAAGAAGATCTTAATTTCAGAGAAACTGTGGACCAAATTCTGCTCTTTGTTACATCACTGTAAATCGGAGTAACCCCATGGCCTTCAAGGTAATAACACACTGGAGTAAGAGAAAGCAGAATTTACCCCCAAATTGCAAGCTATGCTTCTTTGTCACTTGCTGCATCCACTTTATGACACACTTACACCCATTGTTGTAATTATTGAGTCGATTGCTGTAGCACCTAGGAATCCCAAGCCCATTACAGGTCTCAGACATGATTCAACAAGTGAATGATACAGACACACAGATGGGGAGAAGTGGAGCTGAGAGGGAAAAATCACAACAAAATGAACTGAGTTTATCATAAAAGAAAAGGTGTCAGCTCACCACTTGCCCAACCAGTGCCAGATGGTAGTGATTTGTACGTAGGCATCATGATAGAGGTAGGTTTAAGGATGGGTTTTAAAGAAGATGAGGTGATAGCAAGTAAACATCCATTGTTGGGGTTCATCCCTCTCTGGGGCAGCTGGGAGCCAGGCCACCTCACTACACGCCACAACAAACAGTTCCGGGCTCAGACCCTCAGGCAGGGACTGAGCAACCAGTTCAGTATATTAAGCCCAGGCTCCTGGTCCTGAGCATCGGGGCAAGGGGGGAGACTGCCACCCATGAGTGGGATGGCAGAGGGGACACAAGCCCACCCACTCCTCTGCATCCCAGCCCAGGGCACTAACAGCAGCAGGCAGCCTGCTGCTGTGTCAGTGGGGATCCTGGGCACAACACACTGACATTGACTCTGGGTGTGCTGCAGCCAGCCTAGGGTCAGCTGCCCCCAGGCTACTTCTGACCTCCCTCTCTACCAGTACCTCTGTCTCAGCAGCATCTTCTGCTGCATCCCACACCATAGGCTCCTCAGGATACTGAGCAAGGGGTAAACTGGGCAGCTCCTCAGGGTCCCTTTGTACAGGCCAGCCTAGGGGCTCTTCCAGCGCCTGGTTGGCATCCAGGCTCCACAGGTACAGCCAATCCTCAGGTTGGTCACAGGCAGCAGGAGTCTCCCCAGCAGGAGCAAGAGCACCAGCATCTCGCCTCTCCAACAGCCAGCCAGCTTCTGAGCCCTGGGGCTGGGCTCTTATACTTCCTGCCCTGCGCCTTGACCTCTGAGGGGCAGGCACAGGCTCCTGTGGCTCTGCCCACTTTGGCATCTGTAAGGGCTCATCCCTCTCTGGGGCGGCTGGGAGCCAGGCCGCCTCACTACACAGCCTTATGAATTTTGAGGGGAATTTTTGTCAGAGAGGTGGGTTAAGGAGGCTCCCACCAATGCCTGAAAAGGTAGGAAGCCATTCAGTCTCATTGTTTCTCATCCTCCACAATGCCCTTCCAGAGAGGAAGGAAGCCCTCTGTAATATTACTAGGAAGTCATCGGATGATGCAATTACAGATAGTTTTACAAATTGAATGTGTAAGTAGTTAAATCTTGGAGAAATGTTATATGTTTGTTTGGTTCATATTTAACACCCCTCAGACTTCACTTGTAGACTGAGTGCAAATGATTTTGTCACTGTGTCATTTAACCCTGAGATGCTGTCATCTGTAAGCAAAACTCCATCGTATAATGGGTTTAGAACAGGGGAAGGCAAACTACGGCCTGCGGGCCGGATCCAGCCCATCGGAGCTTTCAATCCGGCTTGCAGGATTGCCAGCTCTGTGGCACAGAAGGGCTAAGGCAGGCTCCCTGCCTGCCCTGGTCCCGCGCTGTTCCTGGAAGCAGCTGGCACCACGTCCCTGTGGCCCCTGGGGAGATGAGGGCAGAGGGCTCCAAGCACTGCCCTCACCTGAAGGCGCCACCTCCCGCAGCTCCCATTGGCCAGGAACGGGGAACCACAGCCAATGAGAGCCTTGGGAGTGAAAACCTCAGGCAAGGGCAGTGCGCGGCGGAGCCGCCTGCCCCACCCCACCCCCAAGAGCCACTGCCAGACATGCTGGCCACTTCTGGGAATGGCATGGGGCCAGGGCAGGCAGGGAGACTGCTTTAGCCCCACTGCATTCAGCTACCACCCCGGAGCTGCTCGAGGTAAGCAGCGCCAGGCCAGAGCCTGCACCCCGAGCCCCTTCTGTACTCCGCATCCCAACCCCCTGTCCTGAACTCCCTGCCCTGAGCCCACTGCCATACCCCTCCTGCACCCCAACCCCTTGCCCTGAGCCCCGTTCTGCACACTGCACCCCCTCCCACACCCCACATCCCCTGCCACACTCTAACCCCCTGCCCCAGCCCTACATTCATGGCCCTGCATACAATTTCCTCACCCAGATGTGGCCCTCAGGCCAAAAAAGTTTGCCCACCCCTGGTTTAGAATACCCTCAGGTGCTAAACTTCTTGCCTGAACCACCAAGTTATTCTGGTTTTAACATATTAACTAACTGTGATATTACCAGGGTGACCAGACTGCAAGTGTGAAAAATTGGGACAGGGGGTGGGGAGTAACAGGAGCCTATTTAAGAAAAAAGACCCAAAAATCAGGACTGTCCCTATAAAATTGGGACATCTTGTCACCCTAGATGTTACACACACACGCACATCCACCTAACATGAAGTCTGAACCAGTTTGGCAGGGATATGAGAAGACAGTTAAGGTGCTTTGAGGTATGTTAATTCTGTATTTTAGTACTTGCTTTGTCTTTTAAATGTACCATTACTTTAAATTTTCTGTTTGCAGCCATGTTGGTCCCAGGATATTAGAGAGACAAGGTGGAAGAGGTAATATATTTTATTGGACCAGCTTCCTGTTGGTGAAAGAGACAAGTTTTTGAGCGACACACAAAGCTCTTCTTCAGGTCTGGGAAAGATGCTCCAAGTGTCACAGCTAAATATAATGTGGAACAGATTGTTTAACATAAGTAGTTATACATTATAAGAGACTATTCAAGGTGAAGTGGCTCATTAACATATCTGCAGTCACAGGACAAAAAAATGAGTGTTAGTGGATTACAGATTACTTATTGTAATAAGCCATAAATCCAGTGTCTTTATTCAGTCCATGATTTTTAGTATCGAGCACAGTTATGAATTTAAGCTCCCAGGCTCATCATTTGAAACTCTTGTGCAGGTTTCCTTTAAGGATGAAGACTGAGAGGTCAGATAGGGACTGAGTGCTTTGTGAAAAATGTTCACCCATGAGTGATAGGGAGTTTTTATCTTTTGTCATTTTTCTGTGTGCATTTGAGAGTGTAGTTATTGTCTGGTTTCACATACACAGTTAATACTGGGGCATTTAGTGCACTGGATGATGTATTCCACATGTTGTGATAGGCACATGTATGATCCATGCATCTTGAAAGGTTAGAGGGTTGTTTGAAGGCCAGAAGAGAAGCTTAGGAAAGATTTCTTTCAGGATAGGGTCCTCATCAAGTATGGGTTGTAATTGTTTAATGATATCCCATATGGGTTCCAGTGTGGCATTGTAGGTAACAACTATGGATATAAGGTCAGAGGCTTTCCTCCTCCCAATATTGAAGCACGTTCTTTTGGGGTATTGCATGATGTGATCTACTTCTCTGGTGGAGTGTCCTTGTTTGGTGAAGGCAAAGTGTGTCGTGTACCCTGGACCTTTTCCTTGGAGCATATTCTGTGGTATCTGAGTGCCTGGCTTAGATAACAGATTTCTTGGTGTGTTTGGGGTAGTTACTGTGAAATTAACTGTAGTGATCTGCGAGTTTCTTGTATATTGTTGTGTGTAGGGTTCCATTGTTGAAGCTGATTGTGATGTCCAGGAAGCGATGCTGGTGCAGGAGTGTTCTAGAGAGTTTAATGGATGGGTGGTGTTTGTTGAAGTTGTGGTGAAAATCTATGAGGTAGTTTAGGTTATTTGCCTAGAAGATGAAAACATCATTGATGTATCTCAGGTATATCATTGGTTTTGTGGTGTGTTTGTCCAAAAATTCTTCCTCAAAGTGGCCCATGAAGAAGTTGGCATACTAGGGAGCAATCCTACTACCCCTGTCTATACCTGTCATAGGGCCAATAAAAGATATTACCTCCCCCTCCTTGCCTAATATTCTGGGACCAACATGGCTGCAACACTGCTACCTCAGATAGCACATTTATATGGGATGCAAACAAATCTGGGTCTAAAAATCAGTCTGCTCTAATAAGTCCCAGCACAGGAAAGCATCCCTATTTTGGAAAGCACATAAGACCCATTGAAGTCAATGGTACTTAAGCACTTAGTTAATCATGTGCTGAAATGTTTTCCTGAATTGGGACTGTGACAGATATGCCTATTTCCTGCATATAGTTGGGAGACCTTATTGAATTAAGTTTAAGTATCTTTGCAATCCATTGTACTAAACACAAAGTTTAGGTATTACTGTGGAGTGAGATTGCATGTAACCTCTCTAGGAGCAGACATGATGTGAGGCCTGGGAGTTCATAGGACTATACTGAGAATGTGTCCGAGAAGAATGGACTTTTGGGATATACTGAGAATGTGTCCAAGAATGGACTTTTGGGACAAGTGTAAAGTGGATTTTCTGGGAAAATACCTACGAAGAGGTTAATGCAAATTCCCTGGTTATACAAAAAACTCAGCTTCTTGGAGCTACGTCCTGAGGAATGGATCACTGTATACTGTTCAACTGTTTCCAGAGACTGGAGGTCAAAGGTCTTAGCTGTATAAATAAACAGCTGAACTACCTAGCCTGTGTTCTGGTTCTGAATTATGTTATGAACTTGTAATCACAAGGAAAATCTAGTTGTGGGTTTTGAAGGACTGACACCTACTGGAGCCTGAGCTTGGAGTTGGGGGGTTACCTGTGGTAAGCTTTCTAGCTATGTGGGTAGGTTCTTTGATTGTTTTAAAAATGTTTTTCTGTAATGCTTTCACGTTAAGAATAAATATGCTTGCTTAGAAAGTAGTGTGGTACCTTAAAACTGCAGGTAACACACTGGAGAGAAAACGAAGTGCAGACACTAGCCTTTTCAATAGTCTGGTGTGCTGGGAATGCCAAACTGCAGGCAACAATCTGTGCAGCCTCAATAATCCCTGGTCAGGAGCAAGTGAGATGTCGTTCTTCGCCAAAGAGAGATGATAGTTGGACCTCAGAATGTGAATACAGGTGCAGTTACCCTAAAACTGTGACAGGAACCATAAGGAGGAACAGCAGAAGACAAATGTGTTACTGAGAACTTATCTGCAACCAAATGCTATTATTTATTAATACTGTAACCATGATAAAATAACAAATACACCCTAGTTATTCACCCCTTTGGGCTTCAGAGGGCAGTCTATCTATGCCATGTCTGCCCTGCTTAGATTGTAAGTCCTCCTTGTATTTTGTACAACGCTAAACACATTGTTGCTACTTAAACGATACACAACGCTATCATATGTAAAATGTTTTACATTTTTTAGGGGGCAAAAATCCCTTCTCCCTCTGTAATTTTTTTAAACCTGGGGGAAAATTGAGAGCGTCCACACACTGAACAGTTTATATTGCAACAAAAGAAAAAACGGCTCATTTTGCCATCATTATCTGGAGGCAGAACACGCATTAGATCTCAGTGGTCAAATACTGATGTGTCTATTGCCCAGTGCGAGGAGAGTGGGAACGAGCTTGCTCTTTATTAGCCTAACGAAGGCGGGACGGATTAGGCCAGCCACGTTGGCTCTCTAGCGGCGATACACGATTTCGGGTGGCGAATTCAGAGTTGTCATTACGGTACAGTATTACCGACCTCCACCAGGCCGGCGCTCGCAGCGTCCATCCCTGGGGCCGGAGCCGGCAGCCGGCAGCCGCGCTCCGTAGGCGGGTTTGCGAGTGGAAGCAGGCGGGCGGGCTCAGCCCAGCTAAAATGGCGGCGCCTCCAGCGCACGCGCTCCCTGCCCTGGGCGGCTGCGCGCCGCGAACCCAGCAGGGGGCGTTACCTCGTCCTCCCCTGCCACTCAACGAGTATGAGTGACGTCCCGGGAAGGCAAATCGTCAACGGCCCCTACCCGGGTAGCTGCGAGTCCCCCCGCCCCTCTCGATGGACTGATCCACTTGCCTAAAGAGGGGTGGTGAGACGGTCGCTGGCCATTGACGGTAAAGCAGGAGGAAGGGGATCTGGACGCGCTCACTGACGGGGTAGGGGAGCTAAATCCGCCCGTTCGCTACGACGGAAGGGAAAGTGCCGGTCACCGCGGGGCTGTGTGTGGCTGGGACTCCGCGGCGCCCCTCACGGTAAGTGTAGATGGGGGAGGGGCTGTGTGCTGTTGGGGAGTGTGTGTCACGAAATGAATCAGGTAGGTTCGTTCCCCCCTCCGGGCTGGAATGGTCTCTCCCAGCGAGTCTGTCAAGGCGAGGCGGGGCCCTCCCTTTCCTCCCTCCCCTTCTCCGCGGTGGTTCCGCTCGCAGCAGGATTTAGCCGCCGCCGCCTGCCGTTGTCTCCGCTTGTAGTGAGGGGCCCCTGGACGTTTTCTCTTTGCCTTAAAGTCGGTGAGGAGCGGGGCCGGGCCGTGGCGGGGCCTCCTCCGGGCACTGGGCCGGGAGGAGCGGGGCCGGGCCGGGCCGTGGCGGGCCTCCTCCGGGCACTGCGGCCGGAGGAGCGGGGGCGGGCGGGGCCGCGCGGGCCTCCTCCGGGCATGGAGCCGGGACGAGGGGGGCCGGCGAGGGCCGTGGCGGGGCCTCCTCCGGGCACTGGGCCGGGTCGTGGCGGGGCCAGGCTGGGGCCTGTAGGGCTCTTCCCTCCCCCTCCCTCCCGCGGCGGCCTGGCCCTGCCGGGTAACAAAGCCTCGGCCTGTGACGGGGAGGCCGCGGCGCTGAGCGCGGCCCGGTTGGAGGAGACCCCCCGCCAGCCCCACTCCCAGATCCACCGGCTCCAGAGCGCCTGTAGCGGCCGCCTCAGCCCAGGGAGGCCCGGTGGGTGCTCAGCAGCCCGGGAGAGGGAGGCGCGCGGGGGTTGGGAGCTCCCCGGTCCCGCGCCGGCGGTGCGGCCTGGAGGCCTGTTCCTCCCCTGGGGGCGGGGACCTGGGGCAGGGAGCGAGGACGGGTCTCGGGCGGTTACTCGCGTCCTGATGCGTATTGTGCTGCCCGCCTGGATCCGGGCCTGCGAGCCTGCTGTCCGGGGTCGTCTCGTATCGGCCCGGCCTGCGCGGCGCTGAGCGCGTCTCTGCCAGATCTGAGATCTCGGTCTAATTAAACACGCCTCATTTCTGTATCGCGCTTTTCGTTGCCTGTCACTGTGCTTTACAACGGAGATGAAATTATCCTTACCTTACAAATAGGGAAACTGAGCTACAGAATGCGTGATTTGCCCAAGGTCACTTCAGATACTAAGAAAATTCATTCACTCTGAGGTTATCCTTTTATGTCTTAATTAGACTGATCTGTCTTTGCCATAACAGCTAATAAATACGGCATGGCTTTAGTGAAAATGTACCATGATCAGTCTCAAACTTACTTCAGCAATGTAGATGTTCTTAGCCAACAGGCAGGCCCAGGAACTAGCAATGCAGGATTTGCATTTCATATTCCTGACAAGAGTGTGGTTATAGTAAAGTAGGGGAGGAATGCAGTCTAAGGCTTCAGCCACTTTCAAATAATACTTCCTTTTTAAAGTGTGAACTCCTTCCACGAGGAGATGTGTACAGTAGCTGGTACACATGCTTAGAATTAAAGCATGGTGTAGGAATCATCTGCGTCTTAAGGATATCTTGAAGAACGTTTTCTTTTTTCACAGGGTGTCTTTTATGAATAATCAAAAGCAGCAGAAGCCAACGCTATCAGGCCAGCGTTTTAAAACTAGAAAAAGAGGTAAATATTAATCATTTTTGTGTGTAGCTCATGGCCAACTCTGTACAGAAGACCTGTCGGTATGTGCTGGTCAAGAGAATGAATACACACAAGCTTATTAGTATGTGTCTAGCCCAGAGGTTCCCTGAACTGTGTGGTGTGCCCCCTAAGGGGTTGTGGAGGAACATCTGGGGCCAGCCTCCATGAGGGAGCACCACCTAGCCCCTCCTCCCCCCCAGCTCTGCTCTGGTCCCACATCCCTGGTTCCCATAACCAGCCTCAGTGCAGCTCTGCTCCTGGCACCATGGCAACCCCCAGCCTCAGAGGCTGGCAGTGGTTCCACTCCCAGCCTAGGGGGGAGGCTGGGAGTGGAACTGCACCTGGCCACAGGCCTGGCTGCTGGCCTCCACCACAGCCTGTCTGTGGCTCTGCTCTCTCCTCCGCCACTGGCTGTGGCTACAGACCAACCCCCTGTTCACTTCTCATCTCTTCTCTCTCCTCCCCCGCCCCTTCAGCAGTGGCCCTGCTCCCAGCCCAAGGGGTGAGTTCAGGAGTGTGACTCTGAAAAGTTGGGGGACCACTGGTCTGGTCTTTTAAGAACTTGTTTAGATAGGTATCTGTAAATAAAGACCTGTAAAGTTAAACATGATGTACATTTTTACCATAAATTTAGTGTTTCAGTGTAGGCTTTCATTTTAAATGTGCCTTGCACCATAAAAAACAGCTTAAATTCTGATTATGCTCCTTTCCAAACAATGCCTAATCTAGAACGCCTTCAACCAGTGTGAAAGTTTGTCAGTAATAAAGAGCCTAAATTAGGATGTCATTAGATTTATGGGAAAACTCAGGCTTCTTCAAGGGATGGAAGGAGGCTGATGGGCTCTTCTAGGATCCAATTTCAGTCTGTGAAGGCAACTTAACTAATCTAAGAATAGAAAGAGGAAGTAAATGGGAACAAATATTCTAACTGTTGAGGAAACAATAAAAGTGGAGATATAGGTAAAAGGCTAGAGTGGAATGGTGGCGTCATTGGTAACTGGAGAGTAGTGTGGCTAGTAAAGAACTAGAAAAAAACTGCCATTCTCTTTTTAAGAGGGAATTGGATGCTGTTATAAATTAAGGGTCTTGGTTTGCTCTAATCTAGGGACTTCTAGAGAAAGTTAGAACCCTCCCCACCTTCAAGAAGGCTAGCTGGCTCACATTTTTAATTCTCCAATTTCTCATTCTAACAGTAGTGGCTATGAAAGCATCTGATTGGCTTTGATTGGTGTATGAATCTACCTGGTTTGTCTCAAGTAGAATGAAATAAGGAATTAAATAGTCTGCAATAATAATGAAGAGGTTCATCAAAGTAAAACACACTGAAGATAGGATTCATGCTTATCTCAAAGTACAGAAAATCTGTTTCTCTGGTTCAAGATCAGATGGGTCATTGGATGAAACACTGACGTGGAAGAGTAGGATTTAATTTGGTTTTCATATGAAACATTTCTAATTTTTGTCTTCAAAATACTTCTTCAGTTTGTCCGTATTCCCACCTTCCAGTGACTTTGCTACCTCTGCGAGTCTTGTAGATGGCTGTTCAAGAAAGGATTGCCCTCATTTCTCAGGATATGTCTGTACTATGGAGACTGTAATTGCATATCTATGTTGGCGTAGCTGTGCTGGCACAACTCCATTGCAGAGATGCAGGTTTTTCCATAGGTATAGGGAACACCACATCCCCAAAGTTAGCTACCTCGATGGCAGCACTCAAGTTCTCTGTCATCTTCTACACACATACTTAGGTTGGCATAGCTATGTTAATCAGGTGTGAAATGACTCAACAGCTGGCAAAACAATGCAAGGAAGCATTTGGGAGGACTCGATCAACTTAAGGTTTCCACCACTGTGTCATTAGGCATCTCCTACCTAGTTAGCAAATGACATCTCCTTCAAGGACAACTCTGAAAGAATGATTGAGAGAAACTGTGTAACCTTCCCTTTCCATTGATTAGGCCCTTTCTTCACTGCCAAAACAAAGTGGGGTGTTATGTTAAGAGCAATCTATTTTGGTAGTGAAGGCAGGCATGCATGACTCATCCCAAATGTACAGGTTCTGTCTAGAACAGGAAGACGCTGAAACGTGGCTAATAGAATGTGATTCAGAATCACATTCCTTCTAGCACTTCATATTTAAGACAGGTTTTTATCCTAAATCTGTCTGCTCAAAGTTTTGACACAATTTACTGTTTTCACACTCTTCCACCACTTTGAAGCAAACCTCAGAGCAGGACAGTTGCGTTCAGGATCTTTTTGGTTAAGAACTGGACTTCAGTCCTTTCATCTGAGCACCATGGAAATAGTTTTCAATACATGGCAACTAGTTTAGCTGAAATGCAAACACTCTTTGATGCTTCTGTTACAGAAGAGTGGTAGGCTTAACTAGTTATAGTGACTAGTTCAGAAAGCATTAATGTGGATTTAACTAATGGTAAATATTGGTTAGCCTCATTAGTGACTTCACACTTCTAATTTAAATGAAAAAATGCCCAGAGTCATGTTGGATGATGTCTGGATTTGAAGTCTTAGCATCTAGGCTGCAGTCTTCCTCTCTGCTGGTGCTTTGCCTAGGTCAGGTGGCTTGGAGGAGTGTAGGGACTTCACCTCACAGCAGGAACTCGGGCAGGGGCTCCCCCATTGGGTGGGGCTGTAAGCGCCCTAGCCCATGACCTACTCCCCATATTGGAGGTACCTGGCCAGAGGGCCAGCTACTCTGCTGTCTCAGGCATGGTCTGGGAGGCAGCGGCTGCTGGATCTTAGCTCAAACTAGCCAAGGAGGGGCCTAGGACCCAAATGCCTTGGGGTGAGGAGATTGCAGTGGCTTTTTTATATTATAATAATCATAGCAAAAATCTGAGCAGTCATGGTAAGGCCATGTCTACGCTACCACTTATATCTGCAAAACTTGTCAGTTGGAGGTGTGAAAACATGTCGCTCATGGGGGGGTGGGGGGCGAGGGTTAAATTTCACCAGCATAAGTGGTAGTGTCAACAGCACTATGTTGGCAGGCAAGCTTTTCCTGCCACCATAGCTATTGATGCTCATTGGGGGTAGTTTAATTATGTTGCTGGGAAAGCTCCCACCAGTTGGTATAGAGCAACTACACGAGAAATCTTACAGCGGCACAGCTGCATCAGTACAGCTGTGCCACTGCAAGGTTTCTAATGTAGACATGGCCTTAGTAATCTGAGACTCTTATTAAATTTAGTATAAGTGCTCCATGACTCTTGGATTATTTTTTTTAAATAAATCTTCAGTCCTTGCATAATCTGGCTTTCACTGTCTTGATGAGGAGACAGTAAAATGGGCAAAACCGGTATTGTTGGAGAATTTAGCAGGAAGAAATTACTGTGGGAAAACAGGCAGGGATTAGAATGGAATACATGTAGTCTTAAGTATTGGTGCTTCTTGGCTTAAGTGGAGAAAACATTAGGAGTCAAAATCTTGTAACTTCCAAGTGAACAGCTAACTTGTTCAAGGCTAAACATAGTTGCATATTCTCACTGAAGTGATCAAAAAGTCAATGGTGGCTATTACTGCAGCTATTGCAGTTGATAGTTGACATGTTTGGGTCAAATGGCTAATGCTAAACTCATATGTATTAAACTAATGGCAAATTCACTGGCTGTTTCAGGCTTCCCTGGTAAACACAAACACTTTTGAAACTGTTGCCGATTTAATTACTGAATGAATTCCTGAAGTTGGAAGATGCTGATACAGAAATTGACAGTATTATCTTTAAGTTAAAGTGAGACTAAGCTCCTACAACTAGTAGGCTTATCAAATACCAATGCTTTCTCTTTTATTGCAGATGAAAAAGAGAGGTTTGACCCTACTCAGTTTCAGGACTGTATTATTCAAGGTCTAACTGAAACTGGCAGTGACTTGGAAGCAGTAGCAAAGTTTCTTGATGCGTCTGGAGCAAAACTTGACTATCGCCGCTATGCAGAGACACTCTTTGACATTCTGGTGGCTGGTGGAATGCTGGGTGAGTGTCTAGCTAAACTTTTAAACATGGCTGCTTTGATAGATCGCACCATTCTTTCATTTGGACTCAAATGACACTTGCACGCATGCTTAAATGTAGGTTATTGATCTACTTTGTCACCCAAGTATAAAAATGGATGCTATTTATTTGGATTGCCTCAAACCTTTGTGGTACATAAATTAATGCTCTGTCTCAGCATAATCTCTGCTACATTGGATTGAGGGTGGCTGCTTTCACTGCAGCAGAAGTGGCTCACTTTTTAAATCATCTATCCTTGAACACAGTGAGAATCATATAATAGTGTCTTGTCTTACGGTGGTTTACCCGTTCAAGGATGGAAGAGCTCTTGTGACAGGTTCAGTCACAGAGACCCCCATGGGATTGTCACCTGATGTGCTGAAGTTATCTCTGAACCTGTTTTTTCACTGCCAGCTTGGGACTCCAGAATCCTGCCTTATTGAGCCAGACACATTAGTCTGCTGCAGCACAGACCCAGGTCTGGTCCATGGCCCCAAAGCTGCAGACTTTAACCAAAACCTGCTCAGCAGGTCACTTATCTCCAGCACCCAGACACTCACTTCTCAATGGGATCCAAACCTCAAATAAATCCATTTTACTCTATATATCGCTTATACAGGGTAAACTCATAAATTGTCCGCCCTCTATAACACTGATTGAGAGATGCCCAGCTGTTTGCTCCCCTAGGTATTAATCACTTATTCTGGGTTTACTAATAAATGTGACTTTTTTATTAAGTAGAAAAAGTAGGATTTAAGTGGCTTTCAAGTAATAACAGACAGAACAAAGTAAGTTACCAAGCAAAATAAAACAAAACATGCAAGTCTAAGCCCAGTACGTTTAAGAAACCGCATACAAGTAAATCTCACCCTCCGATGTTCCAATAAGATTCTTTCACAGATTAGACTCCTTAGTCTGGGCCCATATTTTCCCCTGCTACAATTCTTGTTGTTTCCAGCTCAGGTGGTAACTAGGGGATTTCTCATGACTGCAGCCCCCTTTGTTCTGTTCCACTCCCTTTTTATGGCTTTGGCATAAGGCAGGAATCTTTTCTTTCTCTGGGTCCCCACCCCTCCTTCTAAATGGAAAACACTTGGTTTAAGATGGATTCCAGTATCAGGTGACATGGTCACATGTCCTGTAAGACCCCAAGCCTCCATTCTTTCTAGTCTGACTCAGATGAACACAGGAAGGCTTCCAAGTAAACAGCCATTTACAACCAATTGTCCTGGTTAATGGGAGCCACCAAGATTCTAAACCACCATTAATGGCCCACAATTTACATAGTTGCAATAGGACTTCAGAGTAATACCTCATTTCTAGCTTCAGATACAAGAATGATGCATTCATACAAATAGGATGAACACTCAGTAGAATTATAAGCTTTGTAATGATACCTTACAAGAGACCTTTTGCCTAAAGCATATTCCAGTTGCATTATATTCACACTTACAAACATATTTCCATAGAACATATGAGAGCTGACACATGGCACTCCGTAACTGTTGGCTTTCACTTTTCAATTTTTTTTTTCCGTTGTTGCTTCCTCTTTTGGCCTTGATTGTTTACTACCTGTCACAGCACCAAAGCGTGGGGCTCATGCTTCAGTTTTAAGTTGTCACTGTTCTGATAGGCTTCCAAACAGGACCTCAGCATCCAGTACTGGCAGACCAGCAGCAACACTTCATAATGTCAAGTTTCATCTGCTAAATCCATCTCCGTGTAATTATGGATGCTCTAGCTGCTATTAGTCCCTCAACAGTAAACTGCACTTCTCGCTTCAAGTGATGTGACTTAAGGCTTCTGGTATGCTGCATCTAGGTCCCCTGTTCTTGCTACTGTATAAGCGACCTATGGCAGTGGGTTTGGGGAAATATGTACAGCAGGATTTGAGAAGAATGTGCAAAACAGCAGATAGTTTGACAATCGTTAATTCCTTTGTGTTAGGGATGTTCCCCTCTGTGAGGGGACACTGCCTTAAATGATTGACCTTGAACTCTTCAAAGCTTAAGTGTTCTTCCATTCTAAATTTTGTGCATAATTTGGTAAGCTTGTCTTCTATATTATAACTTTAAAAAAGGTGAATCTTCAACAGTGAGTATAACTTTCATAAAAAGTCGAATTTGGATCATGCAGCATGTTTGCTCACTGTGATAAAGCTTTCAAATGATTAGTTAACTTTAAATGGCCACTAACAATGGTATTTAAAATAATTAACTTGCATTTCTTTAGAACACTTGTGAAGGGCCTAAAGCACTGTGCTAATACTAAACCACAGTACTAGTGAGAGGCTTGTGAAGTTGCATATCAGGGAATTAAAGCAAATAGGGTGAGTGACTTGCCTAATGTCTCCTAGTATATTGGTGACTGAGTCAATAAACCAAAGGGTCTTGATTTATCCAACAGACTGCTTCACTGTGGAAAGCACTACTTATAGCAGTATCCACTATGTGCTAAGCACTTTCCAGATAAGAATGAATTGTTGCCTCAAGAAGCCCATAACCTATGGTTAGACACACACAGATGTATGTGGAAGTGAATCTTCAAGAGACTTTAATATGAGAAGTAGGAGCATTGTAAATTAGCTCAAAGGCCATACCATGTATAGAAGGCAATGTGGAAGAAAAAGCTTGACAAATGGGTGTGTGTTAAGGTTCTCACTTTTAAAACTGGGAAGAGGGCAGAAGGGGATAAGAGTTTGGATAAGTAAGGAGGGGAAAATTTACACAGGACTTGAATTACAGTGCATGATGCCTGAATTTGATGTGGTGATAAATGGGGAAACAAGTGGAGTAACATAATCAAAATGAAGGGCATGGAAGAGGACTCTTGCTCCTGTGTTTTGTATGGGTTGGAAGAGGGTAGTGTGTGCTCTATGGATTCCAGAGAGGAGGATGTTGCAGTATTTGAGACCCAGAGAAGGCCCTAAGTGAGAAATTTAGTGATTGGGTATGAAAAGATGTACAAGTCTAGAAAACTCTAAGCAGAAAAGTAGTAGGATTTGAATGTGCAGGGCAGGGAGATGTCAGAAATCACTTCCAATCAGGCCTACACTCTGGTAGGGAGGATGGCAGTTTTAATAGCGAGCGTAGAGATTTTGGGAGGGAAGATAAGAGTATCCTGTCCATTCAAATACGTTGTGTTTCTGAAGTCTTGCTCTTATCGGATTACCATTTTTTGGGAAACCTCAATCCATAAAGAGTCCTCAATATAGATGATGAAACAAGTATTCTAAAGTGTCTTTGATTTCTTTAATAAAGAATTACATTACTGTTTCCTTTGTAGTATCTGCAAACATTAGAAAAACATTAACTTGTGCTCCCACTGCTGGCTCTGCCAAAGAATAAGAGCTGTCTACCCACATGGAGTGGTACCATTTTAAATTCTTGGATGTTGTGTATTATAACACCTGACTTAACTCTTGAATTAAATATTCTAATACCTGATTAGCACCTTCCATATCTGAACTCAAGTGATGGATTCTATTTGCTTTTTCATTCTAGAAGTGTCAGAAAAATCAAATCCCTAACACACACCAGTGTGATGACCAAAGTTTCTACTGTAGATCAGGCCTCTATCACCTTAAAGCAGTGGGTCTCAAACTTTCTAACTGGCGACTCCTTTCACATCACAAGCCTCTGAGTGCAACACTCCACCCCCCAATAAGTTAAACACACTTTTTAATATATTTAACACCATTATAAATGCTGGAGGCAAGCAGGGTTTGGGGAGGAGGTTGACAGATCACAGCCCCCCATGTAATGATCCCTTGAGGGGTCCCAACCCCCAGTTTGAGAACCCTTGCCTTAAAGTAACAGGACTTTGTGTTGCCTTTAACCAGAAATCCTGCTGTATAACAAACGAATTAACAGACTAGTCTTGATGTTGCATCTTACAAAGACTCAGTTCTAAATCAAAACTGACTTGAGCCCCACTTGATCTGTCCTTGAGTACTTTTGACTGGCCTCTAATAAATTTGTTGTGAAGATTTAGGTGGGACTTCTCAAAATTGCTCACAGTTGGCCTAACTCCCTGCCCTGGAATCAGCAGTGAGACTCCCATTGAGTTATCTAGAAGTAGTTGAACCAATGCTCATGCTTTTGAAAATCCAATCTTAAATGTTACAAGTGACTCATGTATTAAAGTAGATATTTTTGGAGCCATGGTTGCTGTTTTGCTTAGCACACTGTTAGAAACTTTCTTCTTTGACTTTATTGAGGTTAGGCTTTAAAAGAACCTTCCAACACTAAACTGCGATGCTTTAATTTTTGAGCCATTCAAAACTTAGTGTGGACTTGCAACTCTATAACAGTTAAGTTTTTTGCTTCCAGGGCTGGGTCACTCATATTTTTTTTTAAACTAACTGTTAATTGTGTGTGAAGTGACTTTAGTAGATACAATATTTAAGATTAAATCAATGTAATATCTCTTGTAGCTGCACTTGGAAGGAAAACTTTCATGATCTGTTGGGGTTTAAGACAAAACTAATGTATTACGGCTCTCATAATAACAAGTGTGTAAAGCTCTTCTGTTGTACAGAATATCAGATATGAGCATTATGAGTCTGTTTGATACATCCTGACTTAAGTTTCAATGCAACAATTGTAGATGACCAAATAAAATTATCTGGATGCCTATATTTAGTGGTATAGTCACCACTGATCTTCAGTAAAGGAAAGCTGTAAGATTCAGCATCATATGACACTAAACTTAAAGCAGATCAAAAAGTCACATTTTACTGACTCTTTGCATACATAAGGAATAGTGTAATTCTTGCTGATCAAAAAAATATATTTATTAGAAATTAAAACTGGTATTTCATACTTAGTGTTAACACTAAAACTTCTTCTAGCCCCAGGTGGTACTCTGGCAGATGACCTGATGCGTACAGATGTCTGTGTATTTGCAGCACAAGAAGATCTAGAAACCATGCAAGCATTTGCTCAGGTTAGTCCCAGTTGAACTTGACTGACTCTCACCTTCTGTGCACAATGGTTGATAACTAGCTGTCATGTTTAGCATTGCTGTGGAATAATGGCCTACAAAAACTGTTCTTGTTCAGATAAACTAACTTTTTTATATAATTTTGGAAGCCTCCCAGAAAATGGCCTTAGACATGCAGCATTTAAAAAATAAAAAAAAAACCCATTATGTTAAACTCTGTAGCGAGGCAAACTATCATTGGTACAAAAATGCCAGACTTGACATGTTGAACCAAATGTTCAACAAAGCTGGTTTGAAACTCATTACTTTTTGCCTTGATTAGAGCCCAAATGTAATGTACTAATTTTCTGTCTTCTAGGTTTTTAACAAGCTAATCAGGCGTTACAAATACCTGGAAAAAGGCTTTGAAGATGAAGTCAAAAAGGTATTTAACGGGCTTCAGACAACAGCAAAAAACCCTGCGGCTAAGCTTCAAGACAACCACGCACTCTAAAAGGAAGAGTGCTGTGATTAAATCTTCACTTACTAGAATAAATGTCCTTGTATCTTAATGTGGCATTTGATTATATAAATGACAACTAATTTAGTGTGGAATTAAATTTCAGTCAGTGTAACATTCGACTTATGAAGTGATCTTGTATTTCTGCCCATCATAAGCTACTATGACTGCCAGCAGCAAGTTTCTGTATCTTAACCTTTGGTTCAGGGAGGCACTGGCTACACCAGCTGATAATACTTAAAAGCTTTGTGTATTCATTTTGGAAGGATTACCATTCTTCTTTCTGTTGCAGCTGCTGCTGTTCCTAAAAGGTTTTTCAGAGTCTGAGCGGAACAAACTGGCCATGTTGACAGGTATTCTTTTGGCCAATGGGACACTTAATGCATCAATTCTCAACAGCCTCTATAATGAGAACTTGGTTAAAGAAGGTAACTACTAGTACTAAACAATTCCGTTGGATAGTGAGGGGTGCTGGGAGCAGGGACCAAGAGGCATTAGGGACAGATTTAACCAAAGCTAAAATTTGACATAGATGTGAACTGTGGCAGCCACATACTCTGCTTCAAACAGTGAGTCTTATCCAGTGACACAATCTGTTGGCCTAACTAGTTCTGAAGCAAAATTTAACTGGCACTCATCTACCTCTCTTCCACCTCATGCGCATGCACACCTGTGAGGGTTTGTCATAGTTTGGGTAGCTGATATACTATGGAATTGAAGACACCACAGGATGGGGAGAACCATTAACACTGCAAGCAAGTTCCTCTTCTTTTCATATTGAACTATTAACAGTACCTTTCTAACTCCTGTTGTGCAGGTGTTTCTGCAGCTTTTGCAGTAAAACTGTTCAAATCATGGATAAATGAGAAAGATATCAATGCAGTGGCTGCTAGCCTTCGTAAAGTCAACATGGACAACAGACTGATGGTGAGTATTCAAATGGATGACCTGAACACTGTTATCTGTCCTTGCTCTTGCAGATACCTGTTCCCTTGGCCTATCTGAATTACTAAAACTTGTATGTAGTGTTATAGTTGTGTTGGTCCCAGGATATCAGACACAAGATGGCTGAGGTAACCTTGTATTGGAGAGACTTCTGTAGGTGAGAGAGATCAGCTTACACAGAGCTCTTCAGGTCACCTGAAGAGCTCTAAGGTTGAAAGCTTGTCTCACCAGCAGAAGTTCGTCCAATTAAAAATATTACCTCATCCACTTTGTCTACAAAGCAAACTTGGCAACCCTTGGACTTAAATGTGTCCAATATAAAAATGCAGGCACTAATAACTTCTGTGCATAGGAGTCAATGTAAATGTTGGGGTTTATTTTTTTTAGGAACTCTTTCCAGCCAACAAACAAAGCCTTGAACACTTCACAAAGTATTTCACTGATGCAGGACTAAAAGAACTTTCAGAATATGTTCGGAACCAACAAACCATAGGAGCTCGTAAAGAGCTGCAGAAAGAACTTCAAGAGCAGATGTCTCGTGGAGATCCATTTAAGGATGTAAGTATACATATATTTAAACAAGATACAAAAAAGTGAACTTTGTTTAGTTTAGTTTATTCCACACAGAATTAACCCACCATTACTTGAATCTTTGCTTCCTGAGATCTTAGAACTGTGATTCTTATTAATAAGAGTGAAAGGAGGGAAAGGAGTCAATTTACAGAACTGATTACTGGACTGTATCTAGTACCTGAGTGAGAAACTTGGCTGCTGTTGGAGGACTAAACCTGTAATGCATCTGTGTGTCTTACCTGTTCTATCCTCTCTAGAGGACAGAACTCCCGGGCATTCTGAATTTAGAATGGTGGCAGCAGTAATCATTAGCTGAAGGTGACTCTATGGGTGTCACTGCTTAAATAATAAGCTGCTAAATTCAAATAGAAAGTCTTGGTCTGTGTTCTCACTCTTCCCACCAGCTCAAGAAACTGATATTCTTGGTCTCCAATGTTTACTGATCACTTGCATTTAATCTTCTAAACTAATGGTGCGGTACTTGGCATTTGCATTGTAAAATGTAGAACTCATCCTTGCTTCTTGACCTATGACTGAACTGCTGTTATCTAAGGCAATTCAGAACTTTGGAAGTGAAATCTAAGTATTCTGATTATAAGCCACAAAGGAAGCTGTTGAATCAGTAGCTTTCATACTAACATTAACTCACTGACTCTGCAGATAATCTTGTATGTCAAGGAAGAGATGAAGAAAAACAACATCTCAGAACAGACTGTGATAGGCATAGTCTGGTCTAGTGTAATGAGCACTGTGGAATGGAACAAAAAAGAGGAGCTGGTAGCAGAACAAGCCATCAAGCACCTGAAGGTATTTGCTGTAGCTCTGATACAAAACTCTGAATAACGGAACTTACTGTAAAGACACTTAATGGGCTGGCCCAGTCCTTTTTCCTCTCCCTGACCTAATTATACCCAACTCCTAGAGTTAGACACAAGTGAGAATGTACTGCACCCTTTTCCAAGTAGAACTGCATCCACACTAAGGAAGCGAGTGTACTATGGGTATAGTTAAAGTAGTTCAGTTTTCTAGAGTACACAAGACCTAACTCTGTACATTACCTAGCAAAATGGGGACTCGATCTTGCTTGAGGACTCCAGATACTCGAGAAATACAAATGAGATGCTAATCAATGACGGAGGAAAAGATGATGGTTCCTGCAGGTAACTAGTGTGTACTAAAACATCAGTGTGGATTTCAGCCACCATTCTTAAATATGCAGCACTTGATTATTGGACTCAAAAGGGTTAGACTATCATCCAGTAAATCTTGATAAGCGCCCACTTCACCATTCACTTCAAACTGAAATGTTTCCGTCGGTAGCAAAGTAAGAAAAGTTTGAGGTCTTAATCTGATTCAAGATTTACTTTGTATATTTTAACATGATGTTGATAACGTGTGCCTTACTGGTTAAATTTTTTTGTCATTAAGTAATTCTGACCCCCATACTTACCCATAACTGAATTTATCTTTGACAAAAACAGCTTATAAATCAGTATTACCTGTTGAAATTCAATTTTTTAAAATTGAATTTCTGCCAAGCCAGTAGATGGATTGCTCCTTAATCAGGTGGTGGTAAACGAAATATAACTAACTAGCTTGTGTAAATAGCAACTTTTTTCAGAAAATTCAAAACTGTAAATGGCAAAAATACCAAATTTCAGTGTTTGCAGGAAATTAATTTTACAGTTAAACTTGGATCTCAAGGATGGAATGAATCCTTGAAATTAAGTAATATTACTTGTAAATTTTTTTGTCCTTGAAATTGACTAAGGTAACTGTCTAATACACCCAAAACCAGACATTTTTCTCTAAGGGGGGGGGGGGGGGGAAAACCTAGTTAAAATCCATTTTGGAGGTATTTTCACAATTTCTGTGCCCTCTGAAATAGTGACTTACATAGGGCTGGAAGTATATAGCTAATGTCTTGTACTCCTTTCCAGCAATACAGCCCTCTGCTTGCTGCCTTTACTACCCAAGGTCAGTCTGAGCTGACTCTGTTACTGAAGATTCAGGAGTACTGTTATGACAACATTCACTTCATGAAAGCCTTCCAGAAAATAGTGGTGCTCTTTTATAAAGGTAACTAAAGCTTTAAGTCTGCAGCATATAACTGTTTGCAAAGACTTCCAGTTCTTAACTCAGAGCTCTGAAAAGCTAATTTCTGACCTGTGGCAAATGAAATTGTGTCAAGATCCTTTGCAGTCAGTTAATTGGTAGCTGAAATTCTGGTGCTTGCATGCCATCTGTACAAACCACCATACCTTTGTCAATTGAGGTAAATTGCTAAACCGCAGTGGTGACAAGGGCCTCTCTCTCCTAGTTTTAATGTCAGCTATTAATTTTTGGCTGGCGTCTAGTAGCCATGGTGCATTCTTGCCCAATCAGATCAGTCTCATGTCTATACAAAGATAACTTAAGGTTTTCCATCTATAAATAGCAAAAACATATATTAGTGTATGGGGAAAAGAAACTTGAGCCAGTTTTCTGGCAAATGCTGTACAGGTTAGCCAGACAGAACCTCTTCTGGTTTCTGTACTGCTTACAAGTTTCACTATCTGTCTCTTTCCATAAGTATGCTTATTCTGCACTGACAAAATGGTTTTCTGCTTCATCTTTGCCATATGGCTGCATGATGGCACTCCAGGGACAGGGCTGCTATAGATCTTTCTTATCTGCGTCACAAACCAGTAACACATGGACGACAAACTGTCTACTTTCTGGGAGTAGATAAACAAACATAGGTAGGATATGGAGTCAGTTCCTTTTGTGGGAACTTAACTGTTTCTTGACTTTAAAGCAGTCACCCCTGGGACTAAACTTAAAGATGCAATTTTCCCTAAATATAAATCTTGAAACTTGGTCTCCAATATAGCCTCATGTTGTTACCATGACATACAAGAGCAACTGACTAGTCACGTGACTGTCAAATACAGACTTCACTCACCACCTACTGCATCTTTCAGGAAAAGAACTTTATTTCCTTTGTCACCTTTAATGTTAACAAATGGTGACTTGATGTATACCATAGACATGCCTGTGAAACTCCACAAATGGGCACTCCATTTAAACAATCTTGTTCCTAGTAATATGTGGAATGGGGAGCCTTAAGGGAATGAATATATTGGGGGAAGAGGAGTGAAGGGTGACTGTGTGACATGACTGCCAATCAAGGGTGGCTGGGAGAACCTAGTAAGCTAGCCCTCAAAGCAGTATGTTGGTACAGACTACTTCCACAGTAATCCTGCCTTGGCATGTCTTAAACAGCTGAAGTTCTGAGTGAAGAACCCATCCTGAAATGGTATAAAGATGCACACCTTGCAAAAGGAAAGAGCGTTTTTCTGGAACAAATGAAAAAGTTTGTGGAATGGCTTAAGAATGCTGAAGAAGGTAACTAAACAATTATGTGAAACTTTAGCTTGAAGTTAAACAAGAAGAATGGGTTTTGTAGTTAAGGAACACTAAAATCCCTGGTATAGATAGTGGTGCAGACAAGAAGAGACAGGCTGTGAAGGCTCCCTGTCTAGCCTTTCTATGCCTCCTGCCAGCGTAATTAAACCATCCCCAATGAGTAGCAGTGGCTCTGTTGTGGGGAGAGCATCTCCTGCTGACATAGTGCTGTTCTGACCAGTGCTTTTGTTGGTGAAACTTACATTGGTCAGGGAGGGGTTCTCACTCTCCTAACAGTGCTAGTGTAGACAAGGCCTGATACTCAGTTCTGAACTTGTGGGGTAGAAATTCCTTCATGATAGGCTTTTGACAAAGCAGAGTGGATATAAGGGAATATTTCATTAAGCTTTGTTCTTCCTGACTGCTTTCCAAGTTGGAAGACTGGATCTTGGCAACAGAATCTGACCCCAACCCTGTGTAAAACTTACACAACATGGTGGCTGTTTTGAAACTCTAGCTGCCATTTAAAAGCTCAGATAGCATAAATTAAATAGCCTAGTTAGTAAACAGTGGCTGCCTTGGTAGGCCAATGAGACTAGGCTCAAGACTCACTATTGTGGGCTCCTCTGGGAACCACTGATCTAAACGGGGGTTTGTGAACCCGAGGGTTCACTAAATGTTACAGGGGGTTTGGGGGGGATTCCCTAATAGCAGACAGAGCGCTCCATAGGGACTCTAGGCAGCATGGAGCCAGCAGCCCAGAGCCTTGGACTTCCAGGAGCTAAGCAGATCAAAGCAAGTATATCTATCACACTGAGATTTAATGACAGGTTTCAGAGTAGCAGCTGTGTTAGTCTGTATCCGCAAAAAGAACAGGAGTACTTGTGGCACCTTAGAGACTAACAAATTTATTTCAGCATGAGCTTTCATGGGCTACAGCTCACTACTTCTTCCAATTCTATGCATCCGAAGAAGTGAGCTGTAGCTCATGAAAGCTCATGCTGAAATAAATTTTAGTCTCTAAGGTGCCACAAGCACTCCTGTTCGTTTTAGTGAGATTTGACTCCTTAAAGAAATGGAAAGGGAGGTGGATATTTTTTTTGCTGTTAAATTAAATAGGCTGCTAGTGTCATTAAATTATTATAAACAAGTTTAAACTTTGTGTATTGTTGCTCAAGATCTGAATGTGTGTGTAGGAGGAACGATTTGTCTTCTTTAAATACCTCATGCTGTTTAACAACATAGGAGTCAGAGGGGCCAGTATGGGGGCAATGAGGCACATGTGCTGCCCTGGCATCGGCACATGTATCAGTGAGTCCCTCCCTCCCCCCAGTCCTAGGGTGTGCAGGGACTTTGCCCCCACCTTTTTTCTCCTCTCTCTCCTGGCACCACTGATAGGCTTGTCTTAAACAGGCTTAATCAAAAGTGAGATCTTGAAAGAGTTGCCATTTTCATACTGTAATAAGTAATAGTATGCAATAAAAGGTCAAATTTTATATTTCCAAGATCACTTCACTTCACTTTTATAATTTGAGGTAAGGGAGAAAATCCCTGGAAATACTCATTTTTAGGAGGGGGTTCATGGGTTATTAAAGTTTGGGAACCACTGATCTAGATGAGTCAGGTCAGTTTAATGTTAACTCCTTCTACTGCATTTAAATTCACCAGAATCTTGCTGATTCCAGAGGTAGGAATAGCTCAGTGGTTTGAGCATTGGCCTGCTAAAGCCAGGGTTGCAAGTTCAATCCTTGAGGGGTCCATTTAGGGAACTGGGGTAAAAATCTGTCTGGGGATTGGTCCTGCTTTGAGCAGGGGGGTTGGACTAGATGACCGCCTGAGGTCTAGTCTGACTTGTGTATAATCTTTAATTCATACATAGATGACTCTAGAGCAGTAGTCCTCCCAAAAGTACTGTTGACATGCTAAAGTTTACTATAGTATCACACATTTTTAAAGTAAATTTTGAATCTACAGAGTTGAAGTGCAAAATAGTGTTCTTTAGGCTGAGCTGGCAGTGTCCAGCTGTGTTCTTACAGGTTGATTTTTGGAAGGAGTTATAACAATGTTAACACTTATGTTGCACAGTCCCATTTCCTAATTAAATTCCTTCTATCTTTCTTTTCAGAGACTGAATCAGAAACTGAAGAAGGTGACTGACATGTGAAACTGTTCTCAGTAAAGCAAACAGGAGCTGTAGATAAATGTCATGTCTTGTGTGTCCTTTTGGTTCTTGCATCCTACCTCCCTGTATCAAGCATGATACAAGGGCTCTCATGGCAAATTTATTTTAACTGTTCTATAGTTATTGACGATACTGGTTTTAGTTTTTAAAACCATGTTTTAAGTACAGGAGCTATAGATTTGACTCTAACATTGCATTAGTCCTTTCAGTTATATTCTACCTCCTGTATTTTCTACTGTAATAATGTAACTTAAGGCCTTCCACAAAAATCATTTTATCTTGGGTTTTCTATATAAACACTTAGAAGCAGTCATGATTTGGTAAATGAGATTTGTTATGGAAACTGTTTGCAGATTAAACCATACAAGTATCTCAACGCAAAAGGCCATGGGAGGGGGGGTGTGATTTGGTATGAAACTTGAGACTGGGAAGTCCCATCCATGGAACTAGCTTCTCCATGCAGGTCTTTATTTCACAAGCACTGACTTACACAGGTATGTATTCTCAAAGTCATACTCTAAACATAAGTCTAGCCAATATGGGGGAGCCCTGCGAAAAAGCCTAAAGTTGTGCAGAAACAATTTAAATCCCTGGTTTTGCCATTTTGAGTGACCCTGGCTAGCAAGATTCTGTAGTAAAACTTGCTTTGCTTGGGAAGAGGGGAAAAAAGCAGGCATTCTGAGCCTACTGGCTGTCACATGCCTGTTTCATGTATGTTTCTTAAGACTATTAAACTTGTCCTTGAAAGTTTTTTAATGCCATGTATTCTTGGTTATGGATCAATGGACTATGTGCCAATAACATGCTATAAAACTGATTGATTAACATCTAAGAGTAAAGGGATAGACCAAAAAGTCAATTGAAATGTGGCTGACAATTGTCTACTAAAAGCAAACTGCTGCTCAGTGGAGTGCAACAGGATCCTAGTTTTAACTGTCATTTAAGTTGCATACTGCTCAGGGTTCTACTGCTTATGAGTTCTGCTTCACCTCCACCCAACCCCTTTCCCTTGGCTCTTCTATAGTGTTAAATGCATGGCCATTAGATGGTAGGATTAAGATAGATACTGTGCACAGGCATCTCGTGCCAATAGGCTTACTAATGCTAAATGCTGCCAGAGTTTAAAAAATCCAGCTATGCTAAACACTGAAATGTCATCACTGTCTCAGGACATCCTTGTTGAATCAAGAAGAGAGAGACCTTTGTTAATGTTGAAAAATCAAATTTGGAGTAATGTTATAACAATGAAAATACTAACTGATCCCCTTGTGAGTGAAGTATTTGTTAAATGAGTGATCTTGGTAGAACTTTGGTGCACAATGTATTCAATAGGTTTCTACTGTAGTGATCTGCTTCCTTTGTAACTTGTCTTTCTAAAGACTTTTTTAAAATAAAGTCCATCCTTACACTTCTTAGGTTAGTTTTTTTTTTTTACCAAGCTGGCTTGTGGTAAACCTTGTTTTACAAAAACTCATTCTTCAAACCTGAATTTTCAGATGTTCATCCTCTAAAATGGTTAGTTTTTAGAGCACAAGCTAAGACAAGTTTCCTGGACTCTATACCTGTACCTATAGTAATTAGCATAATGGTAAAGCTAGATTAAAATACAGCAAGTGCCCCATCTTGCACCTCACCTGTTCGTGTTAGTGACTCAAGTTCACTCAGATTTTTTTGTAACTTCTAAATCACAAGTTTTCCTTGCTCTTGCATGAGACAGGACAATAAAACTTTCTGGTAAAACTGGCTTTGTACCAAATAGACTTCCACCAGTTTTATTACTATGTTCAAACTCGGTACTTTTAGATAAAGCATAGGCAGTCAACAACCACTTCTGCAAGCTTAAGTTTATTTCAATAAAGTGTTCAAATAAGAAACATGGTCATAATACAAAGTGACATTTACAAAGCTAACTGTACAAAATAAATAAAGCTTGTTTTGATGACTGACACAGTCTATAATCTTCTCTGGAGAACTACAGTACAGATTTTATTTTTCCCGTTTTAAGGCAGAAAAAAAAGGATGGGTCAAAGCCTCCTGAAGAGTAATTCTTTTGGCTGGGTCATACTCTAACATTTTTTGAATAAGGTCAAACAGATTCTCATGGTCCAAATCTTGACAAAGCATGAACTCCTAAGAAGAAAGGGGAGGATAAGTCAGTTGAAAAACTTAATTCTTCTCTTTGTGGAAAGAAGTCAACTCTTAACCATCAACTCTTACCTTGAGTGGTTTACAGCGTCTTGAAACATATCTACCTGCAGAACTATGTTCATCCCAGTCCAATTGGTTATGGTGGAAATACTTGCGCTTCCTGTAGATTAAGAATTGTTTGAAGCAATCACAAACCAATGTTCTGGAACAGTAGTATGACCATGAACTATAAATTCAACTAATCCTTTTGTAAGGCTAGAAGTGTGTTAAGTAATTACTAATCACAAGCCACATGTAAGTTCCCATCCCATACTGTTAGTCTTAGTGTTAGTACTTATCTTCTGAAACTTTGCATTCTGAATGAACATGAAGATTTAAAGAGCAAAAGTTCTATTAGATAGCAATGGAGGCACCAGGCCAATCAATATCTCATCCTACCCTAACATATCAAAAGTCAGCACTCCAGAAAGATATGGACAAGTGAGCTGAGTCAAACCTGTTAAAAATACTGGCTTCATCAAGATTAATTATCCTCTGCAACGTATCAATGTGTAACTGACATTCTTTAACCTGTTTCAGTCTGAGGTGAGGCAAAACTGGACTATGGTCCAGAAGAGCAAGTTTAATATTGTACTCTCAACTAAATCTGACTGGTCCGGTCAGTAAAGAAATAAAGGACCAGTACCTAGCTCAAGCACCCCCATGCCTCTTCCTCATTAACTGACCATGTCAGGCTGAAAAGACCTGCCCTTGGGTTCCATTCCTGTATTCCTTTAGTACAGAAAGTCACTAATCATTTGCCAACTTTCACCTAGGCCCAGCTTCAACCATGCAGAAAGCTGTAGTGCAGCAGAAGCAACCTTTCTGCAGACCATCACTTCTGCACTCTGGAAGCAGAACTCACTGCAGCCAGTGATAAGGTTTGGTTCTGGGGTTTGTTTGTTTTTTTGTTTTTTGGGGGGGGGGGGGGCAGGATTAGCTCAAACTAATATTACAGTTTCCTGAGGTATCTATGCCCCTCAGAGACTTGTAAGAATTTTCCCCAGTTCCACTAAAGCTGAATATTGCTATTCTCTGCTTTACTAACCAGTAACTCTGGATATCTAAATTAACCAATACAGGAACTGGAACTCCAAATGAAATTAAAAATCTACTTAATTTTAAACCAAAGTCTGAAACCATTATAAAGCAAACATTACAGAGAGAAGAAAGGTTGAGTATAATTACCTGGTTTTCTCTATCATGTGAATTGGTAAAGGTCCCAGTATTCTCTCCATCATTGCCAAATGCTCTTTACTATCGTGTGTCTAAAGAGTAAAAGTGTGTACTTATTACCATCCCATAATCTGTTTAAGAGATGCTAGGATTTTTCTATTAAGTTAACAGCAGAAAAACCTGGGTTTTCACTGATCAGAAGCTTATTTGTAGATATCTACTTCCACAAATCATTTACAGCTAAATGTTATCATTAAACTAAGCAACACTTTCCTCACATTGGCAGATTAAGTTAAAAAATACCAGTATCAGCCTTCAGTACAAGAATTTGAAGTGGTGGTGGGCTGTTTTAACAGAGTTGGTCAAATAATGTTTAATGGCAGCTATATGTTTTTATCTAAACTTACAAACATTCAGAGTCCTACCTAGCTCTGATATTAAAACACTTTTTAAGCAAGGCTAAAGTATTAAAGCTTTTATTATTAAAAGCTACCTTCTCTCCCATAACAGCTTGTTCCCACTACAAGCAAATCCAGGAGACTGGCTTTTTTTGGGCCATGTATTTCTAAATGCATTTCATTTTAAACAACTTCTGCATAGCTTGCTACAAGTTGTTAAAATAAAGCTTACAGTTGAAATAGATGCAGTTCCTCAGTAAAGCTTTATACCTGCTGAGACTTGGACATCTCCAAGCAGTGTACCTAAACTATTGCTAGGGAAAGAGAACCATAAACTCTGGGACTGGAAATGAAAACTGAAAATGAGTAAAACAATTAGTGGCCCCTTTAAAGCTATATATTTTAGTTACTGATTTAGGATCTTGAATCTATTTGCTGAAGACAACTTTTCTGATCCATTAAATGACTAGCTTGTTTTCAGTTTTTGCATTTTTTTTAAAGTAGCAAAAATATTTACAGCTTTGTATCATCAATAGCTATGTTGGTGGTATTCTATATGTGCCTACATAGGCAGGGAGAAGCTTCACAGTGAACAGGTGTCATTTTTGTGCAGCTGTACTTTCTCTTCATGTTCCCATTACAAAACAAAAGGACAAATACTTTTCTATAGACATTCTGATGGTCAGGAAATCATTTCCCCCATTCTCTCCCCCTCACTCTCCATATAAAGAATTTTCAGTTACCTACCGGAAATACTGTGAATCCAAGGTAATACTCTATGAGAATACAACCTATGCTCCAAACATCACAAGGTTGTGACCATCCCAGGGCTGTCAAAAATAAAAAATGTGCAAGATTCATACATAGCCAAGAGCAATACTCATTTTAAGTGCATTAAACAGTTAACCTACTCCCAAGTGATGTAGACAGATTAATAAAATTAAACTAAACTGATAATTCTTCATACTATGATGGCAACAGAAAGCAGAGTTTTCTTGCCTGCGAAATAGAAATCCAGTATGAGTTTGCCAAAATGTTAACTACCATCCTGTAAACACCACCAGCTTTAGAAAAAGCAAAGTAACTTGGTTTGAAAATGCAAACTGACCTCAAAAAATGCTGCATATCAGAATCACTACTTAGGGCAATGATGTGACAAAAGGGTGCTTCAGAATTAATAAGCACTGCAGATGAGTAGAAATTTCTAAATAAGCTCATTTGAAATTAAAGTGTTTTCTGACCTAAAATAACTTCTGGAGCTCTGTAATGTCTTGTAGACACCAGAGTACTGTGATGTTCATCATCATATGTTGCACTTCCAAAGTCCACAATTTTGATGTCTGGATTTTTTAGCATGCGTTCATCACGTTTCTAAAATGAAATATACACCATTAAATGTATGAACAGAATAAGCCGAAAAAATACGTTGTAGTGAAAACAATTTGAAAACTATAGATTTACCAGTTTGGGGTTATACTCTTCTACATAGTCAGACTTCACAAATAAAATATTTTCAGGCTTCAGGTCTGTATGAGTCAATTTGTTCAAGTGTAAAACTGCAAGAGAAAATGAAAGTTATCAAACTATTTAAAGAATAGTAATTTCAACGACTGAAAAATATTAAACATACTTACAGTTTACAGATCTGCAAATCTGATATGCCATCTTCCTAATGTGGTCAAGCCGAAAAGGCAAAAAACTGTTCTCTTTAATAAAGTCGTAGGTACTAAGTCCCAGTAGTTCAAAAACAATGCAAACATGACCATGATGTTCAAACCATTCCAACATCTGTACACAGCGACTGTAAACAAAAAACCAATCCAGTAAAATGTACTGTAATAGACATACAGCAGATATGGAAGTGTTATGAATGCTGATACTGTGCTCATAAAATAGCTATATTTGACCTGAACAGTAAGTATGCAATTATAATCCCAGTATGTAGTAAGATTTGCCTGTATGAACGTATTGTTATAGCTTAACTGGGAGCTAGAACTAAAGGGAAGGCAACACAACTATTCCAGATAAGCAAATTCCCAGCTAACATCAGGGACAACCACATGTTTAAGCAAGCCTGCTCTTACAATGTATTTCAAATTTTTTATGGCATGTCAGTTGCCCTTTGAACTCTCTCAGAATTACACTGGACAAACCACATTTTTCTCATATGTTTCAGCTATGTGCAATTGTTTTCAGCTGCAGCATGTGTGTACGTGTAACACTTTGCAAATTCTGCCTTGCTGCGCCATTCCTGGATGCAGCAACCACTGCACACTTCCAAGCTCCAGTTCAAAGTGACATAGCCCAGTGGTTCTCAACCAGTGGTCTGGGGCCTCCCAGGGGGCTACAAATAAGTGAGAAAAGAACTGCAAGGTCTAAACCAGGGCTGGGCAAACTTTGTGGCCCGAGAGCCACATCTGGAATAAAAATTGTATGGCAGGCCATGAATGGTCACAAAATTGGAGTTGGGGTGCAGGAGTGGGATCAGGGCTGGGGCAGAGGTTTGGGACACCGGCGGGGGGGGGGGGCGCGGCTCAAGGGTGTTGGCTCTGGGCAGTACTTACCTCAGGCGGCTCCCAGAAGAAGCGACATGTCCCTTCTCTGTCTCCTACGTAGAGGCGCGGCCAGGTGACACTGGACATTGCCCCATCCGCAGGTGCCACCCCTGCAGCTCCCACTGGCCGCAGTTCCAGGCCAATGGGAGCTGAGGGGAATAGCACTTGGAGTGGGGGCAGCATGCAGAGTGGACCCCCTGGCTGCCCCTACATGGAGTTGGAGGCGGCCATGCTGCTGCTTCCAGGAGCCACACAGAGCAGCCCCCAGCTGGAGTAGGGAAAGCCCCACACTCCACTCCCCAGTAGGAGTTAGAGGGCTGGATTAAAATGGCTGGCGGGCCATAGTTTGCCCACCCCTGCTGAGGTAATCGTGGTTAATAACAGGAGACTGCTACAAAAGACCTGATCTGAGTCTGTGATAATCACGTGATTCCACTCTGAGCAAGATAGTGCTTGCTACAGACCAGGGAGGGGGATCAGAAGGGGTCTCAGGTGCATTTCACCCAGCAACTGTAAACTAGTCAGTAGAGTTTACACAAATAGAAATAATTGAGGACCAGAAGTATACATAATTAAATAGCAAGTAAAAACACGGTCCCGTACACCAAAGGGTTTAAAATCTAGATTAAATGAGATAGGACACTGGGGCAGATAATAAGCCTAGAAGACATAGGAAGCAATTATCAGAATAAGGTTATTGGATTATTTAGGCAGTACAGTGTCAATGTTAGCACGTAATATTAAAATTACAATTATGGTTTAAAGAAAGTCACAGGAATTTTAGAAAGGAGTCGAAGGAATGATGAAATCTTAAAACCAAAATATCTTCCATTCTAATTCTATACTTACAATGTGCTCTTGGGATCCGATGCATTCAAATGCTCCAATACCTGTATTTCTGAATGAGCTGCTTCACAGTATCTATCAACATTTTTTACTATTTTCACTGCTACATGTCTACCTTCCCTGTAAAATAAAGTTTTTGAATGGCTATAGACAACTGCAGAACTATAGCATAACCATAACACCCTCCCATAAGTTTCCTTTACAGAAGAACTCAACTGCAAAACTCCCAGTTAACCAGCAAATGATCACTACGAAGATGAATTTAGTTTTAAGGATGAAAAGCACTATTTTTAAAAGAATGTTAAGTTTCATACAGACACAAAAAACTTATCAATTCTTCCCCACTGCTTATTTGCATTCTAATGTGTTAAATATGCCCAATCATAAATTATGTTGCATCTGTGTTACTTTGATTTTATCCTACTACTTTATTTTTATAGTCTTTGTTATGTACTAAAATAAAGTCATGTGGGTTCAACATGATAGCAAGTTCAGACTATATACACGTGTCTCTCTTTGTCCCATGTTAGTGTTGGATGAAAGTTTGATATACTAAGATGTGGTGTCTGTCAGTCATCTTAAAACTTGGGATAGTCAGTCATTGGATTTACAGTTCTCTTCAATGTCGTAAGTGAGTAAAAAGTTACATGCTGGAGTGAGATATTTGCACATGAATTACGTAACCAATAAGACTGTAAACTGGATTCCACAATGATAGATATAAACAGGTACTATTGCCTGTCAATTATGCAGCCCATTAATTGGATGCAAATGTATGTATTCTTGATTTATCAAGTACTTATTATATACAGGTAATCCAAATATTAAAATCGGACTGCACCTTCATAAACAGTAACCTTGCAAAACTGTGTAATAGAGTAAACTATTTAAATCATGCTATTTATTGTTCTGTAGACAGGAGAGATGCTCATGCGCATCTCTGAGTAACTTTCAATGACTCAAAATGGAAGTCACATACAGCTGTAGCATAATTTGATACTCTAACTGGTGAAGGTTGAACTGTAGTTCCTCTGTATCAGTGCCATTATATATAAATAGAAAAGCAATTAGTATAAAGACAGTCAAGAAATAACTAACCCGAGAAAAACAAAATTTAAAGGGTCAAATAAAATTTGAATACATATTTACTACAAACATGCATCTATTTTGTAAACTAGGCCAGGACGGCATTGACAAGAAAGTTACACTTATAAGAAAAAATGACTTACGCCTTGTGATCTATGCACTCCACAACTTTTCCAAAAGCACCTTCGCCCAGAGTAGCAATAATTTCATCTAAAAGAGAAAAAAATTTCAATCAAAGAAGTAGTGATATTCTAATTAGTTATTCACAAAACTAAATTCTATCAATGCAGATTAATCTAGGCTGTGCCTCTATAAAAGTGTAACTAAACATCTCTAAGCTAGAATATTTATTTTATTCAACAGCTCTTCAAAACAGTTATTGCTATGCCATTCCAAATTTCATTAACTTCATTTACTATTTTGGAAAATCAATATCAATGTTTAATTTCTAGAGAAAAAGAAAAACAATCCCCCCACAAAATCAAAATAAAAAATAAAAATAATAAAAAAAATCAAGAAAGAAAGAAAAGAAGATTTCCAAAGCCCCTGAAATCTTATTCTAAAAGAAATTATTCTATCTGAAAAGTTAATAAATTTTGAAAAATATTCTATACATCTTGCACTTAGTACGTCTCCACTCTGACAGATCAGGTGACCCTCCTCATCATCCTCTACACTCCTGGATCTTTTCCTTCGGTGACTCTTCTGGAAACGGCATGTGGGCGGCACCAAGATCGTCCAGCCAATCAATATACCCGAGTGAATTCAGGGCAGAATACGAAATTCATTCAGCGGGGAGATATTCAGGCATTCAGATACACGCCAGGCCACAAACGGTTGGCAGGAGCAATTTCAAATTCAGTCCCCAGAAATTCACAGGGCACATAGTTTATGTTACAGGAGAAAAACATGGCAAGGAACAGATTTTCAGATAAGATACTCAAAGTGGCAAGGCAACAAAAAATTACAACACAATTGTTTTTTCGTTTAAAAAAATGGTTCACTTGAAGCACTGAAATTTATTTTAGGATTGCAGTGTCCTTGTTTGCAAGTCTAATGCTGTAAAACAGCAGGATTTAATATTTACTTGTCTATATAAAATAGCCTTGTGGCCAAATTAGAATACCCACGTTAAACAAATCTCAGTTTAAAGTATTCATCTGAATTAAACATTCTTCTTGAGTAATATTTCAGAATAAAAAAAAAAGTCACAAAAAGATAAATCTACTCCAGGCTTCTTCAGTTAAAGAGTTATCATAAAAGTATAAACCATATTGTCTTCAACTGTTCTGTCAATTAAAGCTATGCACAACTACATTAAGAGATCAGACAGCATGCCCTGCCAGTGGATAGACAGCATGCATGTCAGATACTCAAAAACACACTGCACTTGTTTATCAGACATCGTGTTAATTAACAGTGGGGGAGGGGGGGGGGACTGACTGCACAGTCTCTCCTTGTTATTTCAAAGATATTAAAGTTAAGTTTAACAAAGGCAAATTTAAGAAATAGCTTGCACATAAATGCTTTGGATTTTGAGCAAGATGGAAATATGTACCTTACATGACGTATGAAGACTTACATTTTAAGATATATAAGGGGCAATACTGATGTTTTAGGTAATTATTAAATAAAGGTAATTAATCAGTGGTTATTACTCATTCATCAGTGGAATTCTATCTGATAAACAATTATACGCTCTAGGGTTTAGCGAGTATATCTGTGTGATATAGGAAACTTCTCATCCAAGGGAGAAAAAAAAAAATCTATTTTGAGTATTGACAATAAGACCATCCCGAACTCGCACACTTGACTGCTACTGCTCAGATGAGAAGTTATTTTCCTAAAATAAAACAATCAGAAGTTTAAAAATGACTCATACCATTTGTGAATGATGATGTGAGGCACTGTGATATGTCTTGTGTTTTCTTTTATAACTACTCCTCCCACTATGGCCTGAAGACTTGCTACTGTGGTTGTGATAACCATTTTCATGATCTCTGTGATGGTGCCCATTTTCATACACTTGACTGTAATCATTTCTATATTCTTCAATGTAACGCCGGTCATGATGATCTCTTTCATTTACGGACCTGGCTTCCGAATGATGACTAAAAATTAAAAAGAAATGAATTCAATTGACAGCAATTTTTTTCAAGTGGAACCATCAAGACAATTCTATCTGGAAGGCTTCGCTCTTTAAATATCTGCAAAATACTGCATCAAGAAAATACTAAAAAAAACAAGTTACAGATGATCTGCTTATGCACTTACTGAAATTTAAACTTAACAGTTCTTAAAACAAAGGCTTAGCAGTTTACTACTATTAAAAATTCAAAATGTATTACCTATCAGAAACTTTGGAGTGATAATATTTGCAGCGCTTGTTATCCCGTGCACTGCTGTGTGATCTCTTCTTTCTCTTATGGCTGCTGCACTTTCTGGGATCCCAACTTTCCTTTTCATCCCAATCAGGATATTCCGTTCCTTTGGAATGCCGCATCTGTCAGAGACAAGCCAATTCCCCCTTTAAATTACATCCCAAATATAGTTACAATTTACCAATACAATGTAATATAAATAGCAGACTAATCTAAACTGCTAACAGAGATTAAAAGATTAAAATAGTTCAGTCTTCCTGGTGAACTTCATGGTTTTGTAGAATTCTTTTTGCTCCACCCCCTGTGTTTTTGGTCTCAAAAAAAAAAAAAAATCACGACATCTATAGAGACGGGACCAACAATCAACTCAAATATTCTTACTCTAGCAGGTACCACTCATTCTTCAAATTCCACCCTCCATTAAATCAATTTTTGAGCGAAAAGCGTTTACCTCAACATCCAGCCAACACGCTTTTAAAAGCTAGCAACGTACTTTGTGTATTTTTTTTAACAGATTTAAAAATTTTATTAAAGTTACTATTTAAAAAATGATATAATACACAGGTTAAGAAATGAGTGTTTGTCCATCTGGGTAAAGTGCCTAGATGATCCACAAATAAAAAGTTTGTTTTAAAACAGTCATAATACACATTAGTACATAATTAGCAATAACCCAAATTTAGGTGAATAAATTTAACAATACAGTTAGTTTAGATATAAGAAGCCAAATACTCTGGTACATCACTCAGGAAAAGTTGTATAGAGAGCTAGCTGATTGTGGAAAGCAAATATAGCAATAAGTGAAGACTGTCCCTCAGTACTTCAGAATTTAGGGTAGGTTGTACATTTAAAAAATACAATCCATGAAGAAAGTATTACAATCTTTCCTCCTATTACACCTACCAGTCAAGCCGCTACCAAAATACACTGTGAACTGCTTAAATATACTCAGTCTGATTAATTTATTGCAAAGAGGAGAAGAGTAGGAAATGGAAAAATATCACTCAAAGCTTCTCTCCTAGGCCACCCTTCAGCCATAAACCAATTCAAGTTCCTAACACACACTCCTGCCACACAAATAAAATAAATATGAACCTGACATCCTGTATCCCCATTTAGAGATTTCGCAGTGCCTGCAACACTAGCAATCCTGCTGCCCTTGTACTTTCAGGCCTCTCTAATGTACTAGTCTGATGAGTGAAAGGAAGGAAAACAACATTCCCCTTCACTCTAGACTAGGGAGCTTCAGCAAATCCTTCCCATGGGCGCTCAGCATCGGCCCTTCTTACTGAGACCCCGTAGCTCCCCACGAACGAGGCAGGAGCAGGCCGAGCGGCCACTGTGGTCACCTCTACACGTGTTAGGCCTCTTCCAGGTTTGCGGAGTCACTAACGTCCATCATCCCTGACCTGCAGCTCCTCCCCTCCACCCCCCCCGAATACCAGGGGCAACTGCTGCCTCCCCGAGCGCCCGCCACGTCCCTCCTTGGCTGAGGAGGCAACACAACCCCATCCTGGAGTACGAGGACGAGCTTAAGCCGGGTCTCTCACTCGCGATCTAAACCCCTTAGGGCGAGGCAGGCACATGCCCTGGCTCCGCGAGGCCGGCGCCTCTCCCCACGGGACTAGCCGCAGCCATTTTCTCGCCATTCGGCGCAGACAGACACAACATGGCGGCGGAGGGGGGGAGGAGAGGGCTCCTACCTGGATTAACGCATTTAACGGCCGCCACAACCCCAGCGAAGCCTTCACGGTCTGGGGCGGCTCCAGGCGGCGGACCCAGGGTCATACCCGCACCCCCTACAGGGAACGAGCCCCCCCCACCCCGCCGCCGCCCCTTTCCCAGTCGTGCGGGGGCAGATGACAGCGACACTTCCACCTGTGCCGAGGCGGGGGCAATACCCCGGGCTTCAAGCAGGGCCAGGGGCGGTGATATGTGCCCGTCCCCCGCTAGACTGGGGCAGGAAATGACACCCCCACCACAGACACACGGGCGGGAGCCAGCGCCCCCCAACTCCCCTTTACCTCACCGCTCCGGCTGGTCCCGCTGCTACCTCGGGGGGGGGGGGGGTCTGCTGGTTCTGCTGAGCCGCCGAGTCCGCCCTACACACACAAAATGGTGCCGCCGACTGCTAGAACCTTCTGGAGCAGGGAACCGCGTCACACAGGGGTGCGCCTGCGCGAGCCCGTGCGGCTGCTCTGAGGGAGGGAGAGGGGTGCGCGCGCCCGGCCGCTAGTCGTGGAGAAAAGCGCGTCCTCGTGACTGATCGTATTTGCGCGGTGCGCTTAGTGACGTCAGGGTGTGTTGGTGGTGCGGGGGGATGGTCTCGGTTTCTATGGCTGGCTGAGCCAGGCTCTGCCAGTGCTTCCAAGGAACACCGCCAGAGAGGGGGCAGGGGCTAGCGGGCTGGACGGGGTAATGGGGTTCAATCCCTCCTTAGCGCCCCTGTGGAGCAGTTAACAGGGGATGAACTACTTACCTGTGAAGTACTTATGGGAAACACTCTGTCCCATTTTCTATTTAGTTGTCACCCTGGGCATGGCTACACAACCGTGGCTGGCCAGGTCAGCTGATTTTGGGTTGAGGGGCTATAAAATTGCAGTATATGTGCTCAGGCTGGACTCCAGCTACTCTGAACTCCTGCGGGAAGGGAATAATGGTGGCCCAGATCCTGGCTGCAGGCCAATCCCGAATATCTACGCTGCTGCTTTTAGTCAGTGGACCAACCCTCCTAACCCCAAGTAACTAGGTGCTAGGGGCCTTTTATTGCAGTGTAGACATACTCTGAAAATCTCTCCCAGAAGAAGAGCTCTGTGTAGCTCAAAAGCTTCTCTCTCTCACCAACAGAAGTTGGTCCAATAAAAGATATCTCACCCACCTTGTCTTTCTAATATCTTAGGACCACATGGCTACATCACCATCGCGAACGTTTGAAAAGCTATAGCAGCAATTCAGTGTTGTTGTAGCAACACTGCAAACAATGTCCTTTTGCGGATAAATATGTGACACATGTCTTGGTTTGAAATGCTTGTGATACTGGATTTGAACATTATATGTTTTTAGTTTTACTGTAGCTCTGGGTAGCCATGATGCATTGCACTACTCATGTTAATAGTGTTGCAAGAACCAAATGTGCCCAAGGCGAGCATCAGTGGTCCGTGCCCGGAGTGCTTCAGCGCCAATAAACACACCAGGATAGAGAAGCAAGCAAGGTTTATTTGAGATCTCAAAGCGGTGCCAGGAGACTGATGCCTCAAATCAAGCACACCTAAAACAAGCAGTCTGTTCCTTTATATCCATGAGAACTTTTCTCGCTGACTAGCAAGCCCCCGTTTCCCCTCCCTCTTCTGTCCGGCTGCAGCATTCTTTTCTCACACACTTCTTTGTCTTCCCCCTCCCTCTCCTCCTTCCTCCCCCTGTAGCAGTTACGTAAGCGCAGGTGCATTAAGTAATCTTGGCCGCGGCAGCTCATTAGTAAGTTTTCCTTCTGCAAGTTATCTTGTCCTTCTGCTAAAGGTGCACAGGCCTCATTATTTCTACTTTAGACCAGTTAGAACTGTATGGCAACTGATAAGGGACATTGCACCTGGCCTTTTCTATTTATTGGCCTGTTAGGTCAATTAGAATTTAAACATGGAAGAACTTTTGCTCATCTGAGGCCTAAACAGGGAGACTGTATATCCTTATTGCCTTTTACCTTTTAAGTTACTTAGGATTATCCTTAGTGACACCAACAGTGTCTTGCACCGTAGGAAAATTTTCATCCTTCTGTCCTGCTGGCAATGTGGCAAGCAAACATGCAATCAGTTGCTTTCATCTGCTTCTGCTGTTGCCATTGGTTACTAGGGACAGAGGTAGAAGATACAAGTAGGGTTGCCATTTGCCAACTTTCTAATCACCTAAAACTGAACATCCCTGCCCTACCCCATCTCTGAGGCTCCACACAAGCCCTGCCCCTTCTCAGAAGGACACACCCACCACTCCCTCCATCCTCCTCCTCCTATCCCTCACTCTTCCCCACCCTCACTCACTTTCAGTGGGCTGGTGCAGGGAGTTGAGGTGTGGGAGGGGGTGTGGGCTCCAGGGTAAGGCCAGGGATGAGGGTGTGGGGTGTGAGAGAGGACTCTGGGCTTCAGCAGGGTGCGGGGGGCGGTGAGGTCTCCACTGGGGGTGGGACTGGGGATGATGGGTTGGGGTACAGGAGGGGACTCTGGGCTGAGCAAGAGGGATGAGGGGTTTGCAGTGCGGGAGGCTCTGAGTGTGATAGGGGGTTGGGTGCAGGGTCCCAGCGATGCTTACCGCGGCTCCGAGGAAGCAGCTGCCAGGTCCCTGCAGCCTCTAGGCACATGGGCAGCCAGGCAGCTCTGCATGGTATGCGCTGTCTTCGCACCTGCAGACACCACCCCCCGCAGCTCCCATTGGTCACTGTTCCCAATCAATGGGAGCTCCGGAGCTGGTATTCAGGGTGGGTGCAGCGTGTGGAGCCTCCCAGTCCCTGGCCAACCCAGCGCCTAAGGGCTGCAGGGACCTGGAAGCTGCTTCCAGGAGCAGCGCGGAGCCAGGGCAGGTAGGGAGCATCTCTTAGCCCCGGGCCTCTGCTGCGCCACCAACTGGACTTTTAACAGACCAGTTGGTGGGGCTGATGGGAGCCGCCAGGGTCCCTTTTCGACTGGGCGTTCCAGTCAAAAACTGGATGCCTGGCAACCCTAGATACAAGCAATGCAGAGCAAATATAACTCAGGCTTTGAGCTGTGAAAAGGAATGAGGAATATATGGCAACATCAATAAGCTAATAAGCAGAATCAGAAGCTCCAGGAAGTGAGAAAGCAGCCACCATAGGACAGGCACAACACAATTTCACTGTACAGCCTCCCCATCTCACAAGTTTGACCCAAGAAACTGTTTTTCTTCTGTAGATAAATATAGCTTTACTATCTAGTGCAACTAGAGATTTGTTATTTCCATTAGCATGAAAGCATTAATTTGCAGATGGACTTGGTTAATTGACAGTGGGCCCAATTCAGCTTTGGTGTAAACTGTATTGAATTTAAGTGGGTGCAGCTCTATTGAATCAGGGCTGAATTTGGTCCATTATGTTTTATTGCAGGAATTTATACCAACTCCACTGCCGCACCCTGTGTTGGAATATTTAAATAGAATGCCTCAAAGATAATGATATGTAAGCAGCTTTCCTGTACTGTCAAATGAGAGGACTGAAATGCTGAATCTTTCACCATTTCCATTTGGGATAATGATTGTAATCAATTCGTCTATATAAACAAATAATTTAACGTCAGTTACACCCCTACTTTTTCTGGTGTTTTGAAACAGTCTAAATTCTAACTGTTATTGCTAACCCCTTACATGTGAGACTGACCACATCAAAGTAAATGTCCTTTAGAAACTCCTGTCAGCCTGCACTCCTATTGAGATTCAGCACTGAAAAGCAGCTCTAAAGCAGCATGAGTATCTAAATATGTTTAACCACACTACCTCCTTTCCAACCTGCAAATTGGCTGGTTTTAAGCCTCTTATACTTTCTCACACATCAAATGTATTGTCTCTTCTTGGGATAAAATAATAATACTTTGATACATAGGGAATGCATTTGATTTATAGGTCTCAATGCTTTACAACGCAACCTGTATTATCCTCATTTTACTGGGAGGGATACAGATGCATGGGAATTGAGTGATCTACCTAAGGTTACCGAGCAAGTCTGACACAGGGTTGGGAATAGAACTCAGAAATCTCTTGAATCCCAATTTCCCAAATTAACCATTTGTGAATACTCTCTTCATATTCAAAGCACTCCACAAACATTAATTAATCCTAAAACTAATTTCCACAATGGAAAGAAGCATCAGAGCAGATTTTACATAAAACTCAAAGAATCACATAAAATCATCATCTTCCCCTTCGAAAGTAGAACAGTGCATGATCCAAACAGGTCATCTGTATTTGATGGGGATTTGCATGGGCAGTGTATTCAGTGCCCATGACAGGACACTGAGGTGGAAAGCAGTAAGTCAGAAGAGAGATGAAAAACAGCTGTTTAGACCTTTACAATTATGAGCTCCTTAGTAATTTGTTTGTATATGGCTTCTTGGGACAAGCAATCTATTGTTTTTCTTATACTGGTCATCATTTCTTTCCCTCTCTTTTTGATGACTTTAGGATAATAAGGTTACATTAAGAAAAAAGTACCTTAGTCCCACAGGCAGGGGTCATTGGAGATGCAGCACACTGCTACTTCATAGAATGCTCATCGTGATACCTACCCTAGACCAGTAAGACTGACTTTTATGGAGCATCAGGACACTTAGGGCTGGTCTACACTACGGGATAAAATCGATTTTAGATACGCAATTTCAGCTACGTGAATAACGTAGCTGAAGTCGAATATCTAAAATCGATTTACTCACCCGTCTTCACCGCACGGGATCGATGTCCGCGGCTCGCCATGTTGATTCCGGAACTCCGTTGGGGTTGGTGGAGTTCCGGAATCGATATAAGCGCGCTCAGGGATCGATATATCCTGTCTAGATTAGACGCGATATATCGATCCCAGAGCAATCGATTTTAACACGCCGATACGGTGCGTAGTCTAGACGTACCCTTAGTTGCTATGCTTGTTATTACAAGTATTACAGGACACTCATCAATAAATCTGGCTCAGGGCTGGGTCCCACCTGAGCAAAGACTGAAGCATACCAAATTAAGTGAGATTCTTTTTGGGATTCTGGCAAGTAGGAACTGAGGATAGTATCAGCAAGTTTATTTCACTTTCAAGCAAGGGCTTACGAGGGGAAAGAGAAGGGGCACAAAAGCATTTTAAGGCTGCACTCTTTACAAATGGAGGCTCCTGGGCTTCACTTGTCAGAAGGCTCCTTTCTCTCATCATCACTGCATTGCCCTAGGTCACTGTAGCTCTTATCCCACAACACACTGCTTTCTACTAGGCCCATCTTCCCTCTGCCTCTATTACTTGTGGAGTAACAGGAGGAAAAGGAAGTTAGAGAATGCATGGTCATCTAATATTCTTAAACAGTAGCTGTGCAGAGACATGAACATTTATACTACCTGTGACAGAATGTATCTGTGTCCACACTCCACATCCTATTGTAATAATCTTTGCACAAAGCATACCTTGTATAGAATTATTTCCTGGTCATTATCATCCTGACAAAATGTGTGGCAACATTGCATGTGAAGTCACGAGATTCCACTGTAATGTGTTATTAATTCATGTTCCAAACTGAGGTTGGCAAACAGGTCTGTCTCAAACACAGGAATGTGTGCTCTGTTTAATTTGCATTTAAGCAGTAAACAGAGTCATCAAACAGGAAGGGAAACAAAGGGCACTCAAACAGGTGAGGAAAAAGTAGCAACGAACATTCTGCCCTATATTCTTTGTCTCCTTAATCTCAGCTGGAAATGTTTTTCAAGAGAGGGACTGACACTCTAAAAAGGAAAGACGAACAGCCTAACATATCCCCTCTCTCTCTCTGCCCATCAGTTCACAGCACCCAAAGGAATAAAGGAAGTAGACATTGGACTGGAGAAGGAGTCCTGACCTAAGCAGTTTGATCAGTAAGACTGCTGAAAACATGTGGTGAGAAATTTTGCTTTAATTGGATATAGTGTGTTCAGGTAGGCACGACTGGCATTTTAACTTTATTTCTTTGTAGCCATTACTGACTTTTATGCCTCATTACTTGTACTCACTTAAAATCTCTCTGTGTAGTTAATAAATTTGTTTTATCTAATCCAGTGTGTGTAACCTGAAGTGTCTGGGAAACTCCATTTGGGATGGCAAGTTATGTGCATATTAGTGCAGTTAAAAGCAAATAATGGACTTTTTATAAACTTGCATTGTCCAGGAGAAGTCTGGACAATATAGGACATACATTTCTGGGAGGGGGGAAGACTAAGACTTGGAGTGTGTTGGGGTCACCCTGCAGTATAGCCACAGCTGGTAAGAGCCAAGTTATGGCTGGCTGGCTGGCTGCAGCACGCACACTGACCTAGTTGGGAGTGACTTGCATGCTGGAGGCTGTTAGTGAGCACTCCAAGCTGGAGCCTACAGCAGTGAGGCATTGTAAAGGGCTGGGGTGACAGTGACTCATTAGTCTGGATTGTACACTAGAAAAATCACACTGTCATGTTCAGTAGTACCAGTATTGTGCTAGATGTATCAAGGGCTGTGCAGGAGGAGAGAGAATGCTGTAACTGCACTTTAGATGGAAAGCAAGTTCTTGGTATGCCCCACTACTAGACATGCCTTCTTTGGTACACAGTTGCAATAGATATCATAGATTTATTATATATTAGTTAAGGACAGACCCAGGTGATGCAAAACAGGCCACACTTTCCTATTACAAGACTAAAGTCTGATTTTTGGACTGGCTGTGAACTGTCGGCTAAACTACTTATACATTTTTCTATTGAACAAATGTTACTTGCATGTATTCATCTAACAATTGAAGTAGTTATTTAAATTTTCAGTGGTAATAGTGGAGGGAGGAGCAGTTATTTATGATCTTTCTGTTAGGTAGATTGGAGAAGTTAGCAGACTTCAACACAGCAGGAGAAATGAAAGGCAGGGCTTCTCTGTGCAGAACCTTTAACCCACAAGCCAAAAAGCTCTCTGAGAGTGCTTCCACCTAGAAGAAAGGTACATAATGTACCCGTTTTTCAAAGAATTATTACAGTAGGTTAGGATTTAATGGGAAAGCTTCAGAAGAATAGCAATATGACATTTTGGTCAAATATTTTAACTAGGGCTGTCAAGCAAGTAAATGAATCGTGTGATTAAACAAATTAATTGCGATTAATCACACTGTTAAACAATAGAATACCATTTATTTAAATATTTTTGATGTTTCTGCTTTTTAAACATTGAATTCATTTACAACACAGCATACAAAGTGTGCAGTGCTTACTTTATATTTATTTTTATTACAAGTATTTGCACTGTAAAAAAAAAAATTGTATTTTCAATTCACCTAATACAAGTACTTTAGTGCAATCTCTTTATCATGAAAGTTGAACTTACTAATGTGTTTACATTTGCAGGAAATAATGTTGCCTGCTTCTTGTTTACAATGTCACCTAAAAGTGAGAACATGCAAATACCTGTTCTCACTTTCTGGTGACACTGTAAATAAGAAGAGGGCAGCATTCTCTCCTATAAATGTAAACAAACTTGTTTGTCTCAGTAATTGGCTGAACAAGAAGTAGGACTCATTGGACTTGTAGGATCTAAAGTTTTACATTGTTTTGATTTTGGAGTGCTGTTATGTAACAAACAAAACATCTATATTTGCAGGTTTCACTTTCACAACAAAGAGATTTCACTACAGTACTTGTATGAGGTGAATTAAACATATTTTTGTTTATCATTTTTACAGTGCAAATATTTGTAATAATATAAAGTGTATATTTTTTATGTGCTGTAATTGAAATCAATATATATGAAAATGTAGGAAAACATTCAAAATATTTAATACATTTCAGTTGGTATTCTAGTGTTTAACAGTGCGATTAAAACTGGATTAATCACAATTAATTTTTTAAATCACAATTAATTTTTGAGTTAATTGCAAGAGTTAACTGTGATTAATCCACAGCCCTAATTTTAACTGATGTTATATTAAGACAAAAAACAAAGGATTGAAAAAATATTTTTAAAAAGATTCTTTCCCCTTTATCTTATATGTACAAAAAGTAAACTAAAGTTCACAATCAGAGCCTTGGCAGATTGTCTGGAATAGCTAGAACTAGAAGAGCCAGTTTGAGGCTCCCCTTTGTATCCTGCCTGATGCTGTCAGCTCCTGAAAGTCCTGCATTCAAGCTGTAAAGGTCTGATCCAAATTGACATCTTTTTAGTGTCACTTCAACACTATGATTAGCAGTCTGTCTGACCAGCTTCTCAGGAATCTGTCCAGGCACTTTATGTCTATGAAGCGAAAGGGTTGGCATGAATTGTGACATCCTTAATGTGAACATCGTTAAGAGGTCGGTAGGTTTTCTCATTCACTGGGAGCTTCTCCAGCTCATCTAGGGTCTCCAGACCATCAATTACCCTGGAAAGAAAGCAGAACAATCATGAGAATTCTCTTGTAATGAAAGGCCCACTTTTCAGAGTCTTGGTACTCCAAAGCACTTTACAGTGAATTAAGGTACCTGCAATGCAAGGACTGAATAAGGAAGTAAGACAGCCATTATGAGTTTACTAGTAGTTTAATGTCCCTTTGACATAATAACCTATTGTGAAAGAGAATTTTGAGTGGCCACATATGACTCTTGGGAGGGTGCCACCGTCCTTTTAATTTCCACTTGGGTACCCAGAGAGATCTAATGTTCCATTTAAAGGACAGCATGTTCCTTTGCCCTGCCTGCCAGCACTTCATATGACACCCAAACTGGGTTATGATTTTTCCTCCCCACAAACAGGATACAAGTAACTCCCACTGACTTTGCGATATCACAATTCATCCCAACCCTTTCACTCCATAGCTATAAAATGCCTGAGAGGATTCCTAAGAGGTTGGTCAGACTGATCATAGCATTTAAAACTACACTAGCAAGATACTCATCAAACTGGACTTCACTGGGAATTACTCATGTCCTCTGACTGGGGAATCAGCCCCCAGATGACAGATTCTAATCAATAATGTTCTGACACAGAGGCAGGAGTGGTACTAACAGAACCACTACTGACCATATAAATCTGATAGCTCTGGGACATCCTAGATACTGATTTACTGCAGGATAAATTTAGAGGTAGAGTTTATATTTCTGGGTTTCTGTCCAAGCTGGAAAGGTGACATGAGAAAGCAACTGAACACTAATAGACACCTTATAAATTTTTAAACAACTGTTACTCTGACCATCTGAGAAAGAGGTAAGGAAACATCCAAAACACTATGAGGACATCAATATAAAAACCATGTTTCTCTGTGATACCTGTAACAACAGTAGGTAAAAAAGTAACACCTATGAGTAGATGACTATAACTGAAAGATCAGAGGAAAAAATATTGGATTTCAAGGCTGGAAGTTTATTTTGTGCATTTGGCCTTACTTTGTGTAATTTCCCCTGTATAGTCATAGAATCATAGAATATCAGGTTTGGAAGGGACCTCAGGAGGTCATCTAGTCCAACCCCCCGCTCAAAGCAGGACCAATCCCCAACTAAATCATCCCAGCCAGGGCTTTGTCAAGCCTGACATTAAAAACCTCTAAGGAAGGAGATTCCACCACCTCCCTAAGTAACCCATTCCAGTGCTTCACCACCCTCCTAGTAAAAAAGTTTTTCCTAATATCCAACCTAAACCTCCCCCACTGCAACTTGAGACCATTACTCCTTGTCCTGTCATCTGCTACCACTGAGAACAGTTTAGATCCATCCTCTTTGGAACCCCCTTTCAGGTAGTTGAAAACAGCTATCAAATCCCCCCTCATTCTTCTCTTCTGAAAACTAAATAATCCCAGTTCCCTCAACCTTTCCTCATAAGTCATGTGCTCCAGCCACCTAATCATTTTTCTTGCCTTCCACTGGACTCTTTCCAATTTTTCCACATCCTTCTTGTAGTGTAGGGTTCAAAACTGGACACAGTACTCCAGATAAGGCCTCATCAATGCCAAATAGAGGCGAATGATCATGTCCCTCGATCTGCTGGCAATGCTCCTACTTATACAACCCAACATGCTGTTAGCCTTCTTGCAACAAGGGCACACTGTTGACTCATATCCAGCTTCTCGTCCACTGTAACCCCTAGGTCCTTTTCTGCAGAACTGCTGCCTAGCCACTCGGTCCCTTGTCTGCAGCAGTGTATGGGATTCTTCCGTCCTAAGTGCAGGACTCTGCACTTGTCCTTGTTGAACCTCATCAGATTTCTTTTGGCCAAATCCTCTAATTTGTCTAGGTCCCTCTGTATCTTATGCCTACCCTCCAGCGTATCTACCACTCCTTCCAGTTTAGTGTCATCTGCAAACTTGCTGAGAGTGCAATCCATGCCATCCTCCAGATCATGAATGAAGATATTGAAAAAAAACAGCCCCAGGACCAACCCTTGGGGCACTTTGCTTGATACCGGCTGCCAACTAGACATGGAGCCATTGATCACTACCCGTTGAGTACGATGATCTAGCCAGCTTTCTATCCACCTGATAGTCCATTCATCTAGCCCATACTTCTTTAACTTGCTGGCAAGAATACTGTGGGAGACCCTATCGAAAGATTTGCTAAAGTCAAGGAATAACACATCCATTGCTTTCCCCTCATCACAGAGCCAGTTATCTCATCATAGAAGGCAATTAGGTTAGTCAGGCATAACTTGCCCTTGGTGAATTCATGCTGACTGTTCCTGATCACTTTCTTCTCCTCAAAGTGCTTCAAAATTGATTCCTGCTCCATGATTTTTCCAGGGACAGAGGTGAGGCTGACTGGCCTGTAGTTTCCCAGATCCTCCTTCCTCCCTTTTTAAAAGATGGGCACTACATTAGCCTTTTCCCAGTCATCCAGGACCTCCCCCAATCGCCATGAGTTTTCAAAGATAATGGCCAATGGCTCTGCAATCACATCCACCAACTCCTTTAGCACCCTTGGATGCAGTGCATCTGACTCCATGGACTTGTGTTCGTCCAGCTTTTCTAAATAGTCCTGAACTACTACTTTCTCCACAGAGGGCTGGTCACCTCCTCCCCAAACCGTGCTGCCCAGTGCAGTATTCTGGGAGCTGACCTTGTTCATGAAAACAGAGACAAAAAAACCATTGAGTACATTAGCTTTTTCCACATCCTCTGTCACTAGTTTGCCTCCCCCATTCAGTAAGGGGACCACACTTTCCCTGACCACCTTCTGGTTGCTAACATACCTGTAGAAACCCTTCTTTTTACTCTGAACATTCCTTGCTAGCTGCAACTCCAAGTGTGATTTGGCCTTTCTGATTTCACTCCTGCATGGCTAAGCAATATTTTTATACTCCTCCCTGGTCATTTGTCCAATCTTCCACTTCTTGTAAGCTGGATTTTTGAATTTAAGATCAGCAACAATTTCACTGTTATGCCAAGCTGGTCGCCTGCCATATTCGTCAGTCAGCTTCACCAGTGTGTGTGAGTCGTTCACAGAGCAAACAGGGAACAGAAATCATTTTTAAAAATAGGAAAATATGATGGTAAATTCCACAACAATTAACAGGCACAAGTAGTACCTGAAATTGCTTTTAATTCCTCTTCTAAATTAACTTTATTTCAGGATGAGTCTGTACCCTTAACATCTCTGTTGTCTATTTAGAAACTATCTGCTGAGTTTATCTAATTTGACTAAGACAAAGCTAAAAACTAAATGAAGATGAGATCACTATAGCACCCATACTTTTCCCATGGCCGTTATTACCCAGTCTTTCCATCACTTTGATAAAGAGCTCTAGCTTACATGATTGCTCAGTGTGCTGTAAAACTGCAGTCAGTGTTGACTAGTATGGGTATGATGCCTATTGGGGCAATCCGGTAAAATAAATCCACCCTTTAGGTTTTGTTGTTGTTGTTTTAATTTGCTCAGTTCCAACTAACTCCCTGTCACTAAGCAATGGTAACAGTATTTGGGGGAGGCGGTGGTGGTGAAGAACCCTGGAAGGCATGGCATGTGCCCTTGCCAACCACAGTGCCAAAGCCACCTTGAAGCATATGTGCCCTTTAGGGACTTGTTTTTGTGTGTGTTTAAGGAGGTGATGTGATTAGAAAAAAAGTTTGGAGCACTAAGTCACTAGGAAAATTCATGATTTAAATATTACATAAAGGGAGCCAACTCTCCACCTCACTCCCCCAAAAATAGTAGTCTCTATCTGTTCTGATTATGTAGAAAAAGCAACTGAATCAGTATGAGACTTCCATCAGTTGAGCGATTTTAAATGCAAAGGGAGATAGAGCAGTGTTTCTCCTAACAGTTTCATCTCCCTTTAAAATAAAAAGGAGGACTGGTATGCAAAATTGTAGTGATGACCAAAGAGGGAAATGCTACAACCAAAAGAGAGAAACTTACAAAGACACCATCAATACTAACAGGCCCCAAGCTGGACCTACTTTTTTCCTTTTCAATTTGTATATATAGTCCTTGTAATTCTTTAAAGTTTCATCCCCCAAAATGCCACGCATATCAATGCTCTTTCCCAAAAGAAATATATGCCAGTAGCCTCCTAGCACTCATTAACAGGACCAACATTAATTCATAGTTTTTTTTTCCTTTTTCTATTCAACCTGAATGTCAGATTCCATGGAAAGCTACTCTTTGATATATATTTTAAGGAAAGTTTCAGTTTTAGTAAGTTAGTTTAAATCTCTGACTTCTGAGTTCTCTTGGGGCCATCAACATGTACGCTGTCTTTCAGAAGCTAAAATAAGCCCAATAGCAGTATAATTGAACTTACAGTGTAGCTGGTAAAGCACACACGGTGTACCAAAAATATGCCATTCGGACTCTCATTGCACAACACAAGACAAGACAAATAATTAGAGGTCCAATCCTACAAGCAATTCTATTTAATTCAGTGTGACTACCTGTGAGAGAAAAGCGTTTGCAGATCAGGCTACACATTTGTAATGCTATAATTTATAAACATTTCCCATGAAAAATTAATTGTAGCACATTTCATAAAATACTGACTTGTGGTAGAGTTACTTCATTCTGTAATTTTTACATCCAGAGACTCTCACAGGCTGTGTCCAGGAACAATTCTACATAATAAACTAGTGTGTGCCTGGGTGATAAAGATATTCAGCTATTTTAAAGGGGCAATTATGATTAAAAGTGAAAAATACTTTGTTTGTGTCTTCTAAAATACAGAACAACAACCTTATGTTGTATCTGAAGAAGTCAGTCACAGTTCACACTTATGTAGCCAAGCCTTTTACAGGTTTCTGCTGTAAAAAGGACTATAGGTTTCCACTACAGTTGCCCTGATATATCCTTGCCATTCACACTGTATCATGAGGAGGCACACTGCTGGGTCACTTACTTCCCAAAGACAGTATACTTCATATCTAGGTGTGGCTGTTTGCCATATGTAATGAAGAACTGAGATCCATTGGTGTTTGGGCCATTGTTCGCCATGGAAACGACACCGCGGACACTGTGCTGAAAGAGAGGTAGAAAGGGAAGAAAATGCATACATACGTATTCTGTGAATGCATGACTGCAGCCGACAGCCAGTGCTTAGTTACCTAGCATTCCGACTCCTAATCTTTATTAAAATATACAACAAAATCTGACTCCCTCCCATGTGCCAAAACCCTCTTTCATGATCCGCAACTAGCCCCTCAGATTTGACTCTGCCACATCAAATGCCTCCCTTTCCCACCCCACCCCAAGGATGTATGACAAACACCTCAGACCAATACAAAACTTCCCCATCTCACCCTCCACAGAGAGAAGCACCCCAAACTCTAAATTCCCCAGACTACTGAAACTCTCCAGTATCTCACTTCAGAAACAAGCCTCCCATTCTCTTACTGTGGGCATGGACTTTAACATATTGTCAAAAACGTTATTTAATCCCAGTACTACACAATGTTGATCATCTCCTGCTTTTGAAAATGAATGTGAAGAAACAACAAAAGTATATTGAAAAGCACAGAAATACCTTTAAGTGTTCACTGTATTCATCTTCAAATTTCCTGCCCCAAATGCTGTTACCTCCTTTCCCAGAGCCTGAGGAGCAGTGACAGGGAGGAATTACTTTTTTCTCAGGGTTGAGAAAGAATCTCCAATCACAGTCATTTTCAGAAAAATTTGAACCAGAATATTGGTATCTTAAGTTACAGTTAAAACTCTAGACAGACTGTAAGCTGCCTGAGGCAGGGAATCAGGTTTTCATGTGTGTGTTAGGTGCTGTACAAACAATGAGGACCTGATCCCAATTGGGACATATGAATGCTACTGCAATTTAAATAAACAATAACTTTGAGCAGGAGAACAAGAGACTGAGATATTCCCAAATTCAAATCAATATGATGGCAAACAGCAATAGAAATGAACAAGTCTTTCCTTTAAACAGCAGACACTTTCTGGATCATAGTCCTAAATGCTACAGAGACAGTTTTCAGAGGCAATGTGACCTGGTCACAAGCAAGGAAAACAGGAATCTCTGCATTCAAATGCTGGATCTTCCACTGATTAGCTATCAAATCATGGCAAATGATCATGGGAGATAATACTAGGCACAGAATGTTGATTGAGAGGATTAAAATTTGTACAGTTAGTTGAAGATGTAATAAGCTTATGACTAATATTCATATTTTAAATTCAGAGTGAATAGCAACTTCTCTGAAATCTTTCCATAGAAAAGTACCCAGATCATGAAAGTCTCTCTCATCATTACAGCGCTGTGTTACTTACCTTGTCTCCCACCTTTGAAAAAGGGCTCAATATACCAGACATTGATGGAAGGATTTACCTGTTGGATCTCCTGTCTGCACCATGAATCCTTTGATATTCCGGTGAAATATGCAGCCATTGTAGTAGTTACTAGCACAAAGAGCCAGGAAGTTCTAAGGGAAGAGCAAGAGTGCTCATTAAGAAGCAGTCCAGAAGTAACATGTTCTGTGCTGGACACATTATGTTATTCTGAGAGGAATGCTCAAAGGTGACAGGATTAAAATTAACCCTTCCAGCTTTGGTTTGTATTGTGAGCATACTATGCTATCACTTTGTTATCTCAGACTGCTCCTGGTTATTGAAATACATTAAAAAAAAAAATCGGTTCTCCATGATCCCTTATTACCTCTCCCTTCCTCCTCAAAGACTTACCAAAAATACACACTGTGCCAGTAACAATAAAAAGTAGACTGAAAACTTTTACACCAAAACCAGTGCATAAGGACTGGTGGTTTTCTACAGATACTATATAGAGGGGAAAAAATATCTAATGGACACAAATAGTTGGTCACATTACATGAAACAACACTTCTCTATATAGTCTAGTGTTTTATTTATATTCAGACAGGGACTGCTCAAGACTAATTTAGTAAAAGGCAAAGTTTTTGGTTTTTTTTTTGGGGGGGGGGGGGGAGGACCCAACCCAGAAAAAAGGTAAGATGGACAATTTTTTCCCCTCTCTCTTCCTTTTTGTTTTTAAACTCATTTTATCTTTTTTATTCTTCCATGTACACTGGTAACAGAACGTTACAAAGTGGAGTCACTTGTTAGGAAGCTGAGTTAGATGAGGGTTCTATAAACCTATTTTCATAGATAAATCTTTGCAGAATAGGAGCCTATGTGCATACTTAACTCTAGGAGCTGTGAGTAGTCTAACTGAAGTCAACTGAACTACTCTTGCTGCTTAAAATTAAGCATGTGTAAATATTTTTGGGTTCAGGGCCATAATTAGGAACATAAAAAATGCCATATTAGAGACTACTTTTAATCCCACTCCTGTTATTATGGCAGCGGGTCCTGCAGGACTCATGGGATCCTGGTCCCACTGCAGGGTCCTACACTAGTCTCCCGCAGGTCCATCTAGTCCAGTATCCCATCTCTGGTAATGGCCAGTATTAGATGGTAAAGAAGAAGGTACAAGAAGCCCCATCATGAGCAATTATGGAATAATTTGCCCATAGAGGAGTTTTCTTCCTAATCCTTGACAGTGGTTATCTTATGGCTAGAAGCATGAAGGTTTACATCTTTTATACATTTGTATCCTGTCAAACATAATAGTGTTTTCATTTTCCGTGTAAATGTCTAATCTTACTAAACCCTTGGCTTTAATGATATCTTATGGCAATGAATTCCACAGGCTAATTATGCACTGTATGAAAAGTTCTCACGGTGTAAGTTTGTTCCTTTTCACATTCACTGAGTGTTCTCATATGATGCAAAAGGATAAATGGAAACATCCCAAATTTACTTTCTCTATGCCATTCATTATTTTCTTTCTGTCATGTCCCATCTTATTTGTCTCCTCTCAATACTAAACAGTTCCAATCTTGTCATATTACTCACTTCACAGGCCTTAGGTGTTCGCTCACAGAATACCTCTATTTTAATATCTCCCACATCAGTGTGCAGTGTGACAGCCTGAGGGTGAAGGAAAGAAAAATTAAACCAGAATTTTGACTCAAAATCAAAGACTGAGAGCTACTAACTCCGCTCTATTCACTAGTCACCCTGGGAATATAAATGCATTTCCATTTCCAGCTAACTGTCTGTGTATGTGAAGTTAAGATGGAGACCAAAATCTGGATTTGTTCCTAAATTAAGTGAATTCCCTGAGCCCATATGCATGGGATCTCATAGACACAAAAAAGCTGAACTGCATCCAGAAGTTAGTTAAAAAAAAGTTGTCAGTAAAACTGGGAACAAGTATAAAAGATTAATGCTCAGAGCTTTTCTCGTGCTGTTGCCAAGCATCACTCTGAGGAGTGAGCTGTGTCCCATGGACCTGCTCACATCCCCAGTGAAGTCAACAAGAAGAGATTGGACCTCATGTGAATAAGGCCCATCATTAAAATGAACTAACAAGGTATTCTTCAGAGTAATTACAAAGCTCAGCTGCATATATTTTTCCATCTCTGTGAACCAGACCAACACACACAGCTCAAAGATGACAGAAAAAATAGCCTAGTCAGTCATATCTTGGCACAGCCATGCTAGAAACCCAAGTTCCTCCCAGTTTCATTCTATGAGATGGTAGTACATGCACTCAGTCAGTCTATAGTAGGAAGGAACAAGTGCCTCATGTCACCGACTTGCAATCTTTCTGGTTGAGTTAGCACAGATGGGCTGCAAAAGTGTCCTATGTTGTCCTCCCTCAGAAAGATGGTGGCTGCAAAACATAATTTTCTTCTCAAGGATTAGTAAATGATGTGAAGTATTCAGTTGAATGGGGGGAAAAAAAAAATCAGTAGTGTCACTCACATGATTCAGTCTGTGCTCTGGATTATTCATAATGTATTTTGTGTATATGAGAGGAAATGTTGATTGGGGTTTTGAAAATAAGCAATGGGATACATCAGTTTTCAGACAGATGGATGTGCCAGTTCTCCAAGTGTTACACACAAAGCTATCATTCCTCTCTTCACCCACATCACAAAATCACAGTACTTACACTGAAAGAACTATATTAATGTGGTGACAAAGCATCACACCTATAGTAGAGACATACATGTACAGAAAAAATTACAAAAACCATGTTCTGTGGTGCATGTTTTCCATACTTTACATAGAAAGAAGGGAAGACAATTGGCTGGGATCTCTATGGAGCCACAATAAAAGAAGTCTGTGTATCTATCTTGTTTGAGAAATGCAACCTTACACTTCATTTCTTGTGTTTTAAATGTTTTCATTTTTTAAACTCTAACATTCTTAAAAGGCATATACTCAGACCACAGATATGTATTTACACCCTTAACACATTTTTATGTGGGAACAGAGATGAAATGAGATGACCAAAATGATTATCCAAACCAGAATTTGAATTTAGTGCTCTAGCAGTAGAAAGCTAATGCACTACCTAATCTCATGAAATAGTAAAACTGATACATTCCCTTTTCCACGGCCTACTGGACAGAAATCAGTTAAATGGGTAGCTGAGCTTTACATCACAAGTTCTTTACAATGAATTAAATTGTCTGATTATTTGGGATGCAGAGCTGCTGTCCAGTTCTCAATACTAGATTCACAAAATTTAAAAATATATCTAAAAACTGCCTGTCTCACCATGTCTTTTTGTCAGGAGAACAATGCAGACAGGTCAGATGGTTTCCTGCAAAGAAAACATGTTTATTTTAGTTTTTCTTCACCAGCCCCTTTAAAAATTCTAAAATCTTTTAGGTGGTCAGTTAAATTAAACAAGTGATTGCACTATGGATTTTTACAGTAGTGTTCATATCAACCTGTTCATAAGCATTTTATGAATATTACATAACTACCCACCACTTAAGAGAGCTAGAAATTAATAGAACAAAGTATTTTATAAACAAATCAATGTATAGAAAAAACTTCCATATGATGAGAGTCTGCAGAGATTGCAACTGTTCAATATGAATCTTCTCTTTAAAGATTTTTAAAGCCAAAAGGGACCATTATGATCTAGTCTGTCCTCCTGCATAATACAGGCCAAAGAATGTCTCTCAATAATTCCTACATCAATCCCACAACTTCTGTTTAAGCTAGAGCATAACTTTTAGCGAAACAGAGATTTAGTCTTAACTTAAAGACTGAAAACAATAGAGAACCCACCACATTTCTAGAAAACTATTGGAACAATTTTAATTACAGTCACCGTTAAAAATGTGTGTCTGATTTCTAGTCTGAATTTGTCTAGCTTCCTCTTCCAACCCTTGGATCTCATTATGTCTTTTTCTGCTAGTTTAAAGGCTGTTCACTATAAGAAATCTTCTCCTCATACAGGTACTTGTGAACCGTGAGCTTTTCTTCAGCAAACTACAGATGTCAAGTATCAGAGGGGTAGCAATGTTAGTCTCGAGCTGTAAAAAGCAACAGAGTCCTGTGGCACCTTATAGACTAACAGAAGTATTGGAGCATAAGCTTTCATGGGTGAATACCCACTTCCCCACGAAAGCTTATGCTCCAATACTTCTGTCAAACTACAGATGATTTCTTGAGTACCTCTGCATAAGGAAGGTTTTCCAGACCTCTAATCATTCGCCTAGCTTTTTTTCTAAATACTTTCCAATTTTTCTGCATCTTTTTTGAAGAGTGGCCAACAGTCTCACTAATGTACAGACATAATACTTCCCTACATATGACATTCCCCAGCTCATATATTTCAGGACCGTATTTGTCCTCTTAGCTGCTATGTGACTATGGAACTGTGGTTTATTTGGGCATCAGATAAAACATTCTTAAACAACTCTCTATTATCTTTCACATTTTTAAGGTTACATTTTCCCTCCCACACTCAATTATGCTCATGGTTGCTTTCAGCTTTGGGAAAGTGGCCCTTTTAAAGCACCCAGTGCTTTAAATAGCTATTTCTGGTGGTCAGGACACTATTGATTGCACATAAACGAAATTAGGCTGTGCTCACTTGCACCCAAGTAACTACCAGTGTAAAGTTCAGGATCAATTCGCGTTAGCCCCTCAGCATGAAGTCTGATATCGAACTATCCAGACTCTGTTGTAGTCCATCAGGACTTCTGAGAGCAACCACCCATCACAAGCAATGGTTAGAGGATGGAGGAAGGGACCAGCCCGCTCCCTCCTCAGACAGGGCTGACTGGCACTACGGGGGTCCAAAGACAAAGCGGCTCAGCCTGGCAGCGAGGGCTGGGCAGGGGGGCCAAGCCCGTAACGAGGCTCTACGGGGCTGCGCCCTAGAGCCTCCCGTCCCGACCCCGCCGAGCCTCGCAGGCCCCGCCGCTCAGCCCGGGGCAGGAGCTGCTCAGCCCAGCTGACTGGCCGCTGTAGGGGAACTGGCTCCTCCGGCGCCTCGGGAGCAAGTTAGGGCCCAGCCCCGAGCTCTGCAGCCGCCCGCTCACCTGCTTCCCGCGCTCGCAGCAGGCCCCGCCGGCCCAGCGGAAGGGGCCGCTTCCCAGACGGACCAGGCCCTGCGCGGGGCGGGGGCGCTGTTCCGTGAGGCGCCGCCAGTCCCGCCCGGGCCGAGGTAGGTGAGTCCCCGGCGCTGTGTCCCCGCTGCCCCGCCTGGCAGGGGACGTGCCTGCCCGAGGCGCCCGCTCGCGGACAGAGGCGCTGACGCTGCCCCAAGTGAGGGCTGTCAGCGCGGCCGGGCTGGCGCCAGGGGTGGGTCATAGCGCCCTTGCCCGTGGCACCTGGGCTGCAAATGTTCCATTGAACAAACTGGCCCGAGCAGGAGCCCTAGCTTGGGGCAGAGGCTGAGCCCTCTCTCTGTCATAGCGTTTTCCCTGGCTCTGCTCCCTGTAGAAACCCTGGCTCTCCAAACCGGCCAGTGGCTTCCCTACGGTGGCAGAGCCACAGCTTGTCCTACCTACCTAACCAGTGTTGCTAGATCAGTTAGCTCTTATGGGTGTGCAGCAAAACCATGGGAACATGGCCGAGCCTGCCCCATCTTCCCCAGACTGCAGAGAGCCTGAATCAGTAGTTCAGCAGGGTACCAGGGTGCTGCTAACCCTTGTGTTAAAGGAGTGTTAAAGTAGAGGAAGGAAGACTAGTTCCAACACTAGAAGATGAAGTAAAAGTCTGTCTTTATGATGGGGTTTGCAAAGTCAGCCTTAAGATTTTCAAAGACATTGAGCTAAGAGAAGGATTGTTCTGCCCATGACTTGCTATTTAAGTCTGCACAAGACCACAAAAGCTCAGGATCCCATGTTCTGTTGTGTTGCATATATTTAAAGTCAGCCCTGGTTGCTTCTATAAGAGTTTTATTACCATCTAACTCTATCTCACATGCAGCATTCATCAGTGTTAGAGAGCAAAGAATCTCACATTTTCTTTCCCCCCCGGCTAGCAGTTCTTGTTGCAGTTACAGTCTGATCAAAAGCCGTGTTGACCTGTCCCCAACATATCGTGTTCATCTATGTGTCTGATAATTCTGTTCTTTACTACAGTTTAACCAATTTGCCTGGTACTACAGTTAGGCTTACCAGCCTCTAATTACCAGGATCACCTCTGCGCCCTTGGCATCCTGCAGTCATCTGGTACAGAGGCTGATTTAGGTGATCGGATAGGTTACATACCACAGGTAGTAGTTCCTTCAGAACTCTTGGGTGAATACCATTTGGTCCTGGTGACTTACCACTTTAATTTATCAGTTTGTTCCAAAACCACCTCTATTGCCATCTCTGTTGAAAAATATTGAATGTGATGCCCAAGTGGAGGTGTTTTCATACCTGGGCTGGACATTGTCCAGTCTGAATGCTCAGATACTGGTGTTTAACTTAGAATTATCTTAAACTTCTTCCCTATCCCCCAATATCCCTAATTATGTTTTGTCTCTTTAGATATATGCATGCTGCTGTTCTGTGTGCACCTGATTCGCCGACCTCTCCAGTGCATCCAACCTTTGATTGTCTTGCCTTCACGCTCCTTCATGGATCTAAAAGCTCTAGTTTCCTCCTTGAATGACTTTGCTTCACTCTCTCTGGCTGAAAGCTGGGACAATGTAGGATTACTGGTAGAACCGAGCCCACCCCATACTGTGAGCACACTCTTCCTAACTAATGACCTTACAGAGGAAGTAATGCAGGAGGCATTGCAGAAGAAGGCAGATCTTATCCTCTCTTACCACCCACCCATATTCCGAGCACTCAAGCGCATAACATGGAAAACCTGGAAAGAGCGTCTTGTGATCCAGGCATTGGAACACAGAGTTGGCATTTACTCTCCACACACAGCATATGATGCCATACCTCATGGAGTCAATAACTGGCTAGCCAAAGGACTTGGTGAGATATCCCTTTTTTAACTGATACTCAATTTAAATTACTCTTTATCAATACAGTGTAAGTCTATGAGGAATGTCTTTATCAATTTTCCTGTGTGCTTTTATGCATGATTTGAGTTTATTTTGTAAAAAGGGTGTTTTTTTCATAATTTTAAAGTAATCTAAATAATCATATGTTGGTAAAAAGTTCCAGATAGTTCTAGAAACAAAGTTGATAAGTTAAGTCTCTTATTTATCCACAGAGTAAGCTTTTCCACATTGTATGATAATATGACTCAGCTCTGATCTGAGAGAGAACTTTTAAGGCAGAATTTCCAAACGGGTCTGTGGACCACTGGCTGATCACATAATCTTGGATCTCATCCTTGTTTCCACCTTAGTGAAAAGATGAGAGCTTGTGATGAAATACTTGCTTTTTCACCCAAAAGGACAACATGTATATTTCACTGTCAGCTAAATATGTATACATTCTTTAATACTTTTGTTTATGTGACCTTCATCACATGGTATCTGAGCACCTCTGAACCACTGATGGATTTCATCCTTGCAGCATGTCTGGGACATAGGGAAATATTATGGAACTGAGGCCCAGGACAGATTGTGACTTGTCCAAGATCAAACTGGAAATAAGGCATTTTTTTCCCCACAGGATGAATAATTAACCATTGGAAAAAATTGATGAAGTGTTATAGTGGATTCTCCATCTCTAACAATTTTTAAATCAAGACTGGATGTTCTTCCAAAAGATACATTCTAAGAGCTACATAAGGGATGTTGTATGGCCTGTGTTGTGTAGGAGACTAAATGATCTCAATGGTCCCTTCTGGCCTTGGAATCTATAAATATGCAGGAAGCCTGTGAAGTGAGAACTGAACCTAGGTTTTCTGAGTCTTAGTTCAGTGCCTTGACCCTGAGACTGTCCTTCCTACCAAGCAACTGTAAGCAATTGCTGTAGTTATCACAGAGAGGTTACGTGATTGGGACTAAAAGGCAAAGTGTTCCACATGGTCACGAATGGTAGGTGTTATTTAATTGGCCAAATGGGTCTCCATAAGGCACTCCAACCAGTACCCAGAGGCAAGTATGCTGACATTTAACACTAGGCTAGAAAAAGTACTAGAAAAATATATTGTACGGAGCAGTCCTGCACCAGCTGCTGGGGGATGAGTGTTATTGGTCTTTTCCATCTGTAATTTCTATAGTTCTATTATCAAGTGTATGAGAACAGAACCATTTGAGCACATTTGGTGTGTAACTTGATTACAACAGTTTAAGCCACAGATCACTGGATGTGCTCTGGTGTCTCCTGGATAATAAGAGTGGTTCCTTTCATATGTTTAGGGTATAAGAACATTACAATAAACACATCCATTGATACTTAATAAATCATTCTCCCTCCCTCCTTCCCTCCCTTTCTCCCTCCCAGCAATCCTTATTTTAAGTTAGAAAAAAATATTTTTTTTCTGTTTTTATAAATAGTTAAAATTGAGTTCTACATGTATGATGCGCTCTTGGGGATCGACAAATTTTTGTAAAGTGCAAAGTCTAGCCACTTATACAGTATTTTTGCTACATGAAACCTCCTAGATTTGTATTCTTTACACTGAAAAATGGCTCAGAATCACTGGTACTATATTTTCTGTAGTTGGCTCGCTGAGGCAGGTGTTTGTACAGTACGTAACACATTGGCCCCTAGAGAATAACACAACACACTGCAAATAATATGTTAGTATTAGCCTACAGGTACTTAAAACAGATTCAGTCTATTGGAGACAGCATGGCTTGGGAGAGCACTGTGGGAGTCAGGAGAAGTGGGTTCCAATTCTTTCTCTGCCATTGACTCATTTTGTGACCTGGGACAAGTCACTTCACATCTCAGTGCTTCAGTTTCCTCATCTGTGAAATGGGGATAATAGTGCTTACCCACTTTATAAAGCACTTGAGATCTTTAAATTAAAAGCACTAGAAATGCTATTATTATTATTATCATCATCATCAAGCTGTTCAAGAGGTTACTGTAGACCATAAAAATAAGTTGAGTCTCGTGTCTGACCATAAACCAGCCTTGCAAAATAATTATGGCAATTTACCAACCCAAGAACAAAATCTGATTGTCCATAGTGATGTTGATGATAATAAGGAAAAAAATAATGCTATTTTATTCACCTGTCACAAAAATAAAGTCTGCTGTGGTTGAGTGCACCAGTACAATTTTGCAAAGCTATTACATTTCTGTACTGTATGTTGTTTTCTCAGGTGTCTGTGCCACTGTCCCACTACACCCATCAATGGCTCCCAGCTACCCAACTGAGGGCACTCACCGAGTGGAATTCAGTGTGGTCCATACTGAGCACCTGGAGACAATCCTGTCCAACATGCGAGGGATCCCAGAGATTTCATCTCTCATTACTCTCCCTGCCAGGTACTGTGCATGGCTCTCTGTTGTTTTCTTCTATTGCTTTGAAAAGGGAAAGGTGCTTCTTGAGATACAAACTACAATAATGGGGAAAAAATATGCAGGTGACTATCTAAGGTCTGGATAAGATGTTATAACTTCTTGTTGAACATTTTTACCATTGTGGGATAGTGGGCCTTTTAACTGGAGATAGAGATTATTTAACTATTATCAGGTTTCTCTGGGAATTCTTCAGGCACTGGTTTTTGTGTTCATAGTTGGTGGACATTAGGATGCATTTGATAATAAATCTGACTTCCTCAGGTACAGCCTTCTGTGTCAGGACTTAATGAGGGAAATTATTTAATTTTAAGTACAGTGACCTCAATAATAAGGAGATGGTTAATGTGTCAGCAGAATGTGTGGGCCAACTGGTGTGTGGATGTAGTGGGAATAGCTTTTTGTATGAAACTGAACTTTACCTCCAGGTGGAAGCTGAAAAGTGGTCTTAGTGCCATAAGAAAACCTTAAAAATCTCATTTTCAAATCCATTTTACAATTTATTTGGAGTGAGAAGAACTGGCTGAGCAAGATGGGTGGTTGTTCCTTTTAAAGAAACCCTCTTTATTACTACGTATTGAAATTCCAATCTGCTATTCCAAAATAACCTTTGTGGAAATTTTTTTTAAACATGGATGCTAATGGCATTAAGAGATCAAACAGAACAGGCAAAGCAGGGGGGACAGAGATAGCTCAGTGGTTTGAGCATTGGCCTGCTTAAACCCAGAGTTGTGAGTTCAATCCTTGAGGGGGCCACCTGGGGCAAAATCAGTACTTGGTCCTGCTAGCAAAGGCAGGGGGCAGGACTCAAGGACCCCTCAGGCCCCTTCCAGCTTTATGAGATAGGTATATCTCAATATATTTAAAACATATACATATATATATACACATACACACATACTATATTAACATGTGACCATTCTGTAGTGTTTCATTGGGAAGACAGAATTGTGTTCAGTTTTCTCCAGAAAGTCTAAATTTAATATTAAGTACAAACTGGGATTAAAGGATGGCTAGTAACTCAAGAAGTTACAGGTACCAGTCCAATTGCAGAGATGGAGGAAGAATTTTGTCATTCAGTTTGATGAGAACAGTATGGCTTAATTCCCTCATTCCCCTTAAGCTGTCTTTCCTTTATAGTAGTGTGTTGGGCTGTTACCATGTCTCCTTTTTTTTTTTCTTCTATGATAGAAAGGATAGTTATTCCATTAACTAGATTATGAAATTCTTTTTTTTTTTTAGTAAACACCAAAAATGTTGTCATTTCTCAGGGCTGAAGGTGAGGAGCAGACACGAGTCAGTTTGAACTGCACCCAGAAGGCACTACTGGAGGTGGTGGCATTATTGTCACAGAACAGCCTTCTTTATCACAAGACTGAAATAATGTTATTACAGAAGGTAACAGAATTCACATACTACTTTCTCTTTCTGTGAATTTATTGCTTGTGAAAGGCACCAGGCTGATAGCCCTGGAAACAGAAATCCTCTACTTGCAGACCAGAAACAGCACTAGCAGCAGCAATGCACGTTTCCTTGAGATGCCTCTATCAGTTTGCCTTAACACTGACCTTGAGGGACTTGAAAGCATTTACACTTTCTAAATCTGTGAAAATGGTTTTATGTGATCTACAGTAGCACTTCAACCAGTATTTAGTGTAGATGTGGCCAATGTGTTACCTAGTCCTTTGGAATATCTTATGCATCTTTCTTTGCAAAGCACTCAGAAACTGACTTTCTATGTTTAATTAATCCTCCTGTACTCAGCAGGGTGGTGTCTAGATGTCAGTTCCCGTTAGAGTAAAAGGTGATGTGAACAGCTGCAGTGAGCACATTCACAGTAATTTTTTTAAACTTCTACTTCTGCGCAGCCTCTGCTTCCACATACTGGAATGGGACGCCTGTGCACCCTGAGTGAGCCAGTCTCCCTGTCAGCCTTGACTGAACGAATCAAAAGCCACCTACGGCTGCCTTACATACGCCTGGCCCTGGGAACGGGGAAGACGTTAGGTAAACAAGTCCACAAGTTGTTTGATTTTTCCACTGTAATTAGTGCCCCATACACACAAGAAGTAGGTGGGTGTGTGTGTGTGGAGTGGTTATTACTGGTATATTGTCTCTCATGTAGGACTGATATGCTTCCTAGTACCAGGTGGGTCTAAAGAAGAACTGGGAACTGGTTTTAGTAATTATACTACATAAATTCTAGAGCAAGGGTTGGCAGCCTTTGGCATGGGGCCCATCAGGGTAATCCGCTAGCGGGCCGCAAGACATTTTATTTACATTGACTGTCCACAGGCATGGCCCCAAGCAGCTCCCAGTGGCTCCAGTTCGCCGTTCCCGGCCAGTGGGAGCTGCGGGAAGCGGCAGCCAGCACATCCCTGCTGCCTGCCACTTCCCGCAGCTCCCACTGGCTGGGAACGGCGAACCACAGCCACTGGGAGCTGCTGGGGGACGTGCCTGCGGATAGTCAACATAAACAAAATGTCTCACAGCCCACCAGCGAATTATCCTAATGGGCTGCATGCCAAAGGTTGCTGACCCTTGCTCTAGAAGACTCCTTTTCTAATATAGTCTGAATTTTAACAGTGAATTTTGTGTTACTCTGGTTATCACTGTGAGGGAGAAAGCATACAAACAGCATGAGTTGTCTTTTTCCATGAGCTATACAATAGCACCTCCTGTTATAGGGTCTTTCCCAAGACTTTTGGGGACAAACACAGAAATGCCACCTTGCAGGTAATATTCTAGAATCTCTTACATGATGATTTGAAATTTTAACTTCTACTTGAAATAGTAAGAATACTGTATACTTATGTAGCACCATACAAAATATGTACATATTTACTGGCATTATTTATATTGATATGGGAAGCCACCAAACACTAATTTAACCATTATTTTAAAATAACATTATTTTATTAAATTCAAAGGCCAAATGATATTTATACAATTGCTTTAAAGATGCCTAAAAAGCCTAAATAATAAGCAATTTACTACATCCAAATAGTAACAAAACATTAAGCATTTGATTAAGATGCTTACAAGCTGGCTAATCCCAGGGCTGTTTAGACCCATATTGCTTGACTTCAGTGTGGTCAGGCAGATATTAGCAATGAACCCTTTAAGAATTTCCTTTTTTACCCTTTCACAAAGAAATGACTTTGTCATTGCCAATTACTGACTTTAGCTAAAAGCCAGTTTGAGACAATTTTCCCTCATTTTCAGTTTTAAATTAGTAAAATTTACATCCTCCTTTTTTTCCCCAGGCCCTTCCATTTTTATTTTCGCTGACGCGCCTTGCTTACCAGCAGAACAGTGGGAAGGTTTGGGCTTGTTTTGGTTTTTTTAAAGACAGGTTTTGTTTTGTTTTGTTACTGCAGCTCTTCATTTTATTAGTTACTTTAGGAACTATAAGTCCTTTCCACACTACAAGTAATGCTAATTATTTTCACAGCCTTCTTTTCCCTACTAGCCACAAACTATAAAGAAAATGTTATTTTTTTAACCAATCTTAAGCTAACTTTAATTTGTTTTATTTTATACTTATCCTATAATATCCATGTTTTGTGGGAGAAGAAATTGAGGCACAGAGAAAGGGACTTGCTCAAGATCAAACAGCAAATCAGTAGCAGAACCTAGAATACAACTCAGGTCCTCTTGGTTGTTACCTGTCCTAAACCCTAACTGCCTCCCTTCAAACAGGATAACTTGTGAGACTGAATAATTGGGAAAGTTTGTTCTTAATTCTTAGTATTGTCCCTGAGAAAGGCAAGTGTTATTAAAAAAACTACTGAGATTAGCATCTGTGTTCCTAAACCATGCTTAGTGTTTTAAAGCCCCTAGTTCAGTATTCTGTAGACCAGTGGTTTTCAAACTTCTTTTCTGGCAACCCAGTAAAAGAAAATTGTTAGTGCCCATGACCCAGTGGAGCTGGGATGAAGGGTTTGGGAGGAGCTCCAGCCTGGGGCAGAGGGTGTGGGTGCAGGCTCTGGGCAGAGGGTTGGGGTGCAGGAATGGTTTGGAGGAGCTCAGGGCTGGGGTAGGGTATTGGGACATGGGCTTACCTCGTGCGACTCCTAGTCAATGGCACAGCACGGATGCTAAGGCAGGCTTCCTGCCTCTCCTGGGACCACGCTGCATCGCAGAAGTGGCCAGCAGCAGGTTTGACTCTGCATGGCTCTTGCCCACAGGCACCGCCCCCTGAGCTCCCATTGGCTGGTTCCCGGCCAATGGGAGTGCAGAGCCGGTGCTCAAGGTTGGGGCAGTACATGGAGTCCTGTAGCCCCCTGCCTAGGAACTGGACCTGCTGCTGGCCTCTTCCGGGATGCAGCACGGTGTCAGAACAGGTAGGAACTAGCCTGCCTTAGCTGGGCAGCACCACCAATAGGACTTTTAACGGCCCAGTCGGCAGTGCTGACCAGAGCCACCGCGGCCCAGTGCCTTACATACGCGACCCAGTACTGGGTTGCAACCTGCACTTTGAAAACTGCTGACATAGACTGTAATCCTACTCAAGTCAGCAGAAGTTGAATGATTATTCATAAGGTGATACACAGGAGTGTTAAATTTTGAAAATTCTTATGTCACCCAATGTGTTTTGTTTTCATTGAACATGGTGTGTGTGATGGGGGAATAGATTAATTCTTCTTACCATATACATATGAGATCATTTTATTCATTACTAATAAGACACTTTAACAGGTGAAAACTAAGCTGCAGTGGTCAACAACCAGCCACTGTGTGGCAACGTGCTGGAAACATTTCCTCTCTTCTCCACACATCAACTGGAGAAGGTTCCTGCTAGTGAGGAGGAGCTGTCCATCCATCACTAGTTTACAGTGACCATAGGTTTTTGCTGCATTCCCAGAGAAATTAGTGGCCCATATGCCTCCTCCGAACTAACATCTCCTCCCAGCACACAACAAATTTCCATTGGGTGTAAGACCAAGACATAAGTTAGCACTGCATTTATCTGTATTGAAGCTGGGATCAAGGCTTAGGGGTAGGAAGGGAGTTTAATTGTGGCATTTGCTATCTTGCAGAAGCCAAAGTGAAAGTGGCTGCTGTGTGTGCTGGCTCTGGGAGCAGTGTCCTGCAGGGTGTGGAAGCCGACCTCTATCTCACTGGTATGAGACTTCTTGTTCCATACTTATCTTTATAAAATGGTCACTAGAAAGAGCAGTCTGATTGGTGCTGAGAAATCCAGCTGTAAAGAAGAATGTGGTATAATTGCAAAAGGCAAGGAATCAGTTAGTTACTAAAAGAACAAATAAATCCTACAAGCAACAATGCAAGTCCTTGCTAGACTGACCACCTGGTAACCTGATAAAAATGTCAAATGTAGGAGACTTTCTGTTCAAGATTGTAGCCCAGTGTCCATGTGGAATTTGTCAGTCATCCTATTATAGTGCAGATGCTTGTATTAGATGTATATACATGCAAACAATTTAAGTCTAACAAAATTTTGGGCTATGTCTTTCTAATCATTAAGAATAAAATGAGATGGGCTTTTGAAATAACTAAGTTTAAGAAATAAATAGCAAAAACAAGGCTCCAGTCTTGCAATTGAAGACACGTGGGTGCAGGCCTGCGTGGAGCCCCGTTGACTTAAAAGGAGCTCCACATGGTGCAGTTAATTGCAAAGTTCAGGGACTAAATCTAGGAGGAGACCTATAGTAAAAATTTAATCCTATGCTAACATTCTTAACACAGCATTTTTCTTTAGGAGATGGTTATAATCTAGATTGCAGTAGCTCCCAAAATGTGAGAGGAAGATGGTCTACAACCCCAAAGAGCTTCCACCCTAAAAAGAAAAGTGAGGAGTGGGGGAAGTAGAGTGATCAGCGTGAGGCTAGGCATATGTTTCATTAGCTGGATGTTCATTTGTTGGTTTTGTGTGTTTAAGTGTCTAATTTAAAAATGTCTTTCTGCCACACTGGTTCCCAGCTTCAATTCCAACATCCTTACAACCTGTTCTTCCTATATGTGAGCAGTTCACTCTGAGATACATAGGTGACTCAGTGTATTGGTGTTGTGGAAGAAGTTAGGAGGATTCTGTAGTCTGCCAGATGAACATGGAACCTCTCCTCTCGTCAGGTTACAACTAGATCTTCCTACTATTAGATCCAGCTATTCAGTTTTAACTTGTAAACCTGGAAACCCACCACCTTCTGGACTGTGTGTAGCTTCACATTCCTAAGGCTGGGCAACTCACCTTCATTCTTCCCACGCTGGCTCTCCCAGCACAAAATCCAAACCAAAAGATGCACCTTGTAGAACATGTCACGTTGTTCTAACACAGTTTTCAGCTAAACATTTCAAAACATCTGCTAGAATTACTGGTATTACATTAGTGCCTAAAATGTGGTAGGTGCTGTGCAGACATACAGAATGGCAATTCTATCACATAAGCAAGACAGCCTTTAACAGCTAGTGCTGTGTGAAAAGCAAACTGTCTGGTGTGTTTGCACAATCACTGCACTTCCAGTAGCTAATATTGTTTTAAAAGGTACAGTGGGATACTTGCTGTCTGAAACATGCTGTGTAAATTCAAGCTCTAACCTGTGGAGGTAGAAAAAGTTCCTCATTGGCTAAATCCTCAGGAGGTCTCTGGATAGTGTCTGGGAAAGATAATTTCAGCCATTGTATGACACTTAATCTAAAATACTGTGTATAACACTAAAATGTAACTATGATTGTTGACAAAGAACTACATGGTAACGCAGACTCACTTGGAATGGTGTCATAGGGTAACTCCCCCCCAGCTAATAAAAGGCTGTGGCTCCAGAAGAGGGTTCTGGGTCAAGAGAGCCTTGCTGGTAAGGGACCTGGACATAACCTTAGTCCATCAACTCCACTTCACTCAGTCCCTTCCCCTTCCAGCTAGAGATGCTGGGGGGAATTTGTACAGAAGTTCCAGCTGTAGGTTAAATAAACTAGACCCTGAAGGAGCACTGTTCAGTATACATAAACCTCACTGGACTTACTGAAGTCCACTAGGGGAAACCGAGGTAGACACACAGTGGTGATGCTGCTGCCCCAGGCTGGCAGCTGTGCTTTAGGAGTGAGGGCCCTCCCTGTAGATGGATTATATAGCAGACTGAAAGTTACTTATTTTAAAAAATAGGTTTAAATTATTAGTGCTAAGGGCAGATGTGTTAGAAAACTACATCAGACCATTAGTGTATTATTGAGAATGTCAATTTAAAAATAAGTCTCCACTGAGCAGAAGTGAGGGGAAAATAGTAAAAGCAAAAATTTCTGCAGAGGTGGGGAATGTGGGGGTAAATACTCTTCAATTTTATGTAATGGAGTGTTTGAGGTCATTTAAAGTAAACAATTCTGTAAAGTTAACATTCAGGAATTCTTTAAAAAGAGCACTCTTGTATGGTGGTGGAGTCTAGCACAATCCACACCACATTTCTCCTTTTGAGGGACATGCATTTCCATAGCTCTCTACAGAGCTGTATTCTAGAAAGTGGAACATAGCATTTTTGCAACACTACTCTTCCACAAGAGCAGGGACTGTTAAAATATATTACTTATAATGAACTACAAAATGATGCAGGTATAAATAGCTAATCTACACGGTATCTCTTCTCATTATGGCAGGAGAGATGTCCCACCATGAAGTACTGGATGCTGTTGCCAGAGGGATAAGTGTGATTTTGTGTGAGCACAGTAACACTGAGCGAGGCTTTCTGTCAGAGTTGCGAGATATGCTGGCTACACACTTAGAGAATAAGATTACCATCATTGTGTCAGAGAAAGACAGAGACCCTCTTCAGGTGGTATAGAAGAAGGCAAGGGTCACAGCATGGAGTCCAGCGTTTGTGTCCCACACAGACTTAAAGCAAGTGCAAATTTGATTAAGATGCTCTGAACTGGTACAGTCCAGAATAACTGTACAATACATTCCCCAAAGTGTGGGAGAGGTAAAATATCTGTCAGGTAAAGAATAATGTTAGTTTGTCAGCCCAAAATTATTTCCTGAAGATTACTTCTTGCTGCACTCAGTAGGGATGGGATCATGAGACTGTAACTGAGTAATCCAGCAAGAATAATGTAGGCTTGATGTCCTCAATCTATGTAGCTTGGTTTCATAGCCTCACTAGTACTAGAATATGTCCCTAATCATCAGTACAAGTGACTTACATTTTAGGGGATGGAACTCCTGTTAACATTTCATTAACTATTTACAGATCGTTGACTCTAAATACTGCTAATGCACAGCAAAACTGTATAAAAAATGTGGAACAAGATTTTGGCATTTCGTACTAATATGTAATCCTTGATGTTACATTAAAGTTCTTCTATGCACAAGAATTAGGAAATTCCACCTTGTTTACTTATGTATAATGAGGTTAAGGATCAGTTTTAATTGGTCTCATCTTTATAAAGCAGATTTCTTTACCTATGCTACTAACACTGCAGGATTACCTACATTGAAATGATGTCTGTTTTTCACCATAAATGTTGAGCACTTTATAGTTCAGTAAAGCTTTGAAAATGAAAGGAAACTCTTGGGGTTTCACATGTTTGGACTATAGACAAGCAGGGAGATTTTGATATTCAAACTAAAAATGTTTCCAAGACTTTAAATTAAAGTGGACACATCCTTGTTTAGTGCATGTAAGAGACTGAACTTAGTAAAAAAAAAATCCTCTCTCTCCTGTTAAAGTTGTTTCAGAGAGTAAGGAATTGGATCAGGCTGCAGTCAGGGGAGCATAGGAGAAACATAGTTGTGTGTGTTTTGGAGGTGTGTAATGATTTATAGATCTTCAAGCCTGGATCAGTAGATACCACCTGAGTAGAACATTGGAGTGTTTGGAGGATTTTTTTTTTTTTTTTTTTTTTTTTTAATAAATACATGTAGGTTCTGGTTGCATGCTGGTTTGAGCCTTTACCAGGGAGTTGCTTCATGTTTTGAAGCTTATCTCAGCAACCATGAAGGCTAAACACCCTTTTTTTAAAAAAAACAAAAAAAACAATTGAGCTTTCTTGTGCAATCCTATGTCCAGTAGTATGGTTTTGAATTAAAACCACCCAGTATCATGACAGTAGGGAAGATGAAGAGCGAATGCCTCCAGCCAGTACTGAGCCTATCCTGCTGCCTTTCCTTTCTGTGGCAGGAAGCTGAGACTTATGCTCATTCCACTTCCCTGAAGATGGAAACAGTTCTGGTAAATACAGGTCACTTATTTTCACACTTTTAGGGTATGTCTATATTACCCGCCAGATTGATGTATCAGGGATCGATTTATCGTGTCTTGTCTGGACGTGATAAATAGATCTGCTAATCGACGCCCATACTCCACTTCTGCAGGAGGAGTAAGCGGAGTCGACAGGGGAGCCGTGGCAGGTGACTCGCTGTCTTGAGGACAGCTAGGTAAGTCAAACTAAGATATTTCGACTTCAGCTACACAAATAGCGTACCTTAGCTGAAGTTGCATATCTTAGTTTGAACCATCCCGCTAGTGTAGCCCAGGCCTTAAAAGCCACCTACCCAAGAATTCTCATACATGGGAATAGCGAAACGTGATTTTATGAGCAGTGGAGTTGGAATCTAAACACAGCTGCAGATCCCTTTAAGCCAGAATGATTTCAGTGTCCTCAGAAAATGTAGCGCTTAGTGCAGCAAAAAGATGGTCACTAGCACTAGACTCTACAAACTAGGCAGGGAGGGGTGATTGGAGACCATGACCCTCTTCACAAGGCAGCAGAGATGCCTACTGCACTTTCAGTGGAAAGCCGAGACTAAGCTTTCTCTGTGCAACATGCCTTCTTTCACCACAATAGCTGCAGGTGGTCCACTTGTAATATAGCATCCCTCCTATGGCCAGTGGCTTTACAGACCCAATCAGGACCTTCCTCATACATAGTTTGAATGCTGTCATACACATTGCCTTTGTTTGAAGATCTGAAGAAACTTCACTAACCCAGTCTATGTATAATTCCCTTTAATGTTAATTTCCTCAAGCCTAGACCTTGCACAATCTAGTTCACTAGGCCCTGCTCGCCCACATTGGTTAGAAGCCCCTTCTTGTTATTAGGCCACTGTAGTGTGCCTGTGAGCAGTCTGAATCCATAGACTTGAGCATACATGGTATGTGAGGGATTTAGCCAGGAATCTTCACTTAAAGAGAAGTGGAAGCATGTGGTTAAAGATTCTCTACCATCTAACCAGAGAACTCATTTCATCATTAGTAAAATGTTTTCTGAGGCTGAGCTAGAGCTTATTTTTTTCCCTGAACTTTCTTTAGGTAAATGAAACAATTATTGCATTATGCAGTATTGCAGCAGGCTCAGCTTCATCATACAGACCAGGAGTCAGCAGCCTTTCAGAAGTGATATGCTGAGTCTTCATTTATTCACTCTAATTTAAGGTTTTGCATGCCAGTAATACATTTTAACATTTTTAGAGGGTCTCTTTCTAAAAGTCTATAATATATAACTAAACTATTGTTGGTATACAAAGTAAACAAGGTTTTAAGTGTTTAAGAAGCTTCATTTAAAATTAAATTAAGATGCAGAGCCCCCCCAGACCAGTGGACAGGACCCAGGCAGAAAAATCAGCTTGCGTGTCACCTTTGGCACACATGCCATAGGTTGCTTACCCCAATATGGACGAACACAATTGACCATAACTGGAATATCAGCTATGATACTAATTACAGCCAGCACAGTAAATGCATTATGATGTATCTGATAAAACATTTGACTATCACCTTTATGAATGCAATTCACTAAGCAGGAAGGGGAATTAAGACTGAATGAAGGACCCACTCCTACTTTAATAAAATCAATGGGCGCAGAATTGATCCCCCAAAACCTAGAAATTCTATATTGCAGTAGGCACTAACGGGCAGCCATTAAGTGACAGGAAATTAATGCACAGCTTAGGCAGTCATTTAATTGTTTTGAACAGCTCAAATTTAGACATACTGCAGGGATAATTTACCTGAGCCTACATGAGGCAAGAACAGAATTTCTCTTGCAGACCAACACCTTTCTGTTAGCAGAAATGCATGTCATCCCAGGAAGCCATGCAGCTGGTCTGAAAAGGTTGCCTCACTCCTGACACCTCTGATTCATTGACATAAAAAAATCTGAATCAATTAAAAGGTTATAAGAGTATTACAGCACCACAGTGCTTAGTCCGAGTGAGTTTCAAATCTAGCAAAAAACAGCTGATACTTAACTCCACTGAAAGCACACAGTTCCACCTCCATCTTTGATAATAAGGGGTGAGGGTGGAGTACCACTGAATTATGTCCCTCCAAAATAGAATTCAGTTCAGTTTTCAGTTCTATAGTAACCTGAGTATCAAGTGGTCTAAGCACAGAACTGAGTATATGATGGGCACTAAAAAGAAGTCCCTCCCTGCCCTACTTAGATGAGTCACTACCAAGAGTTCTGAGTTCTAGCACCAGCTGATACTCCTTTGGAGACCTTCAGGTAAATCATAATCTCTGCCTCAGTTCCCCATTGTGATGTTTATAAGTGTTAAGTATTAGTAGTAAAAGGGGGTAGACTTCTCTTTGGATTTTCAGAAACACAAGGTCCTGAGAAAATATGGATGAACTGAGATTTTAAATCCACTTCTTAAAAGGCAGCCACGCATTGTGTCAGCAATAATGAAAATGGGATTTGTCATCTATACACCAGGAGATCTGTGAGAGAAACTACAGAATATGAATAAAAGTTTATTTAACATTCTGTCATTCAAAACAGTCATTTATACGATGGATTGCCACAAGATTAGGCAATAAGTTCAAGTATCCCTGAAGTCTGACTGGCAGATAGTTTTATGTAGGTGATAGAACTGCAGAGCTTAAGGTGACCTGCAAAGGAAAAAAAAAACTACATCTATATCTCTTTCTTTCTGATATAGGGAGAAGGCATCAAAGTACCCTTACACTCCCATATTAACCACATTTTTTCTTCTACATTAGAAATTCAGATCAAGTCTCTGGTTTTCCTAGAAGGCACTATAGATACTGGAGAACTGATAGACTAGACCAGATAAATCATGCAGGCAAAATGAGACTGGACGTTATTCTTATGCAGACTTTTGAAACATAAAAAATAAAATTTTAATTTAGTGCAAATGCCTAAAAAATACCATGAAGAAAAGTGATCTTTGTTGAACTTATCTTCTATTCAGGACCTCCAAAAAGTTCTCCAGGAGAGCCAACTTGGACATCCCTGATTTAAAAAAAAAAAACAAAACAAAAAACAAAAACAAAAAAACTTTATAGCCTTCTGTACATAAATAAAGCAGGAAAAAGTCACATTGTTTTTCCTTCCCTCCCATTACAGGTCACTTTAGAGCCCTTCCCAGTCACAATTTTCAACACAGATTCCACCTTGTAAAAGGATTTGGATTTTGGGAAAGCTCCTCTATTCTACTGTTAACATTTCAGCAGAGAGGGAAGGTTTAATAAGTTACCCACAACATTCCAACCCCTTGTTTTTTATATTCCACTTTTATTCCACTCCACCCGACTTGACCACCCAAGGTAGATCACTTGGCATTCTAAAATCTCAGCAACTTCACACACTAGGAGCCCATCCGCTTGACCAATGTGGGAAGTACTGGAAAGCACTGAGCTGTGAAAAATTACAACTCTCGTAAAAAATAAAGCTCTGAGCATGGAGTCATTGCATTCCTCAAGTGAACTGCTCCAGCCAAACCTTCCTCTGCAGAGAGGTAATGAGCAGAAAGCATAATCTTACTGAAGAGTTAGTTTTCCTAGTCTGTAAAAGTGGCTGCATAGATACAAAGAAGGCATTACGTGAGCTGGAAGACTAAAAGAATACAAATCTAAACTCAAGAGTAAGATATGTCTTGCATATGGAATTCTTTACCCAGAACTACTCAAGTAATTAGAACACCAAACTTGTAAAGTGTCACATGTCATTAAGTGGTCCAGCAGCCCATGGTCAAAGGGAGAGCAATCCAAGTTCAGACCCTTTTCCAGCATCCCTTGATAGCAGTTAGTGTAGATGGTTTGGGATTTGAGAAGATTCAAATGTCTTCATCCTCTTTTTCTAAGAAATCAGTCAAGGTCCCGTTGTCTACAGGAATTAATAAATACTCCACTCCATCCGTTCCCTGAAAACGGACACACACTGTCAACACAAGACTGTGGCAAAGAAATCGCACTGATGCAAAATGAGCCACTGGACAACACTGTTATAAACAGCACAGATTCGACACACCAACATGGCCTTATGTAGTGAGGTGTCCAGCCAGGTCAGTGTTCAGTGGTACTAACTAGAATATTAATCCAGGAATATTTCCTTAGCATGACAACAGGCGAAAAAGCACATTGAAATAAATCGGCTCATATCTGGTTTGGGAGACAAACCCCACAGCTTTAGAAGACAGCTGACTCAGTTACCCTTGCATATTACACGAGAGAGTGGGAGGAGTACTATCCACTTCACTTAAATGATTTACTGCCTCAGGACTTGGGAATGCAGTCTCATTGCTGGAGCTGGCTAGCAGTCTCCATTCCGGGGACTCCAAGTACAGACTTTAAAGCTTGCTAAATAGTCTCTTCTAGTTATTCAAATGCTTCAGATTGCTCCTCGAGATCTTCAGGTAATCAGGGTTCCACTGCATACCCAGAGGAGCTCTGTATTGTTAAGTAACTAAGCCGTAGTGCACTTTTCTGCAGTCTCTTTCCATTACACAGAATGTTGAGAGACCTGCATGCAAAAGTGGATAGCATGCTATAGGCCTTCAGCCCTTCACTAATGCACCGACCATTTGTCAGTGCTTCAAACAGTGTACTCTGGACATTGGTACAGCTCATCTCCGGTAAACTCAACAGCTGCAAGTAGTGAAATAAAAAGTAAGGCCACCAGCTGTAGTCACAGTCAAGATAACAGTTGCCTAGCTCACCCGCTTGGTCCGGATGAGTTTGTGGTCCCTGAATTCTGTCAGCTGAGCCCGAAGAGTCAGCTCACTGTTCACAAGGAAGGCCTCCCGACATCGCTGGTAGAAGTCTTGGAAAGATAGTCCTGGGTATGGAGAGGAGTTAAATAAATCAGGACAGCCAGCATCCAAAGCAGATTTATGTGCTCTGGTAGAGGGCAGAATTACTTCCTCTCCTGCAGTCCTGAAAGATACCTTGCACTGCCTACTCACTAGAAAATAACATTACTGGGACATCCAATTTGAGGAGCCCCCTTAAAGAGAGGAGGAAGGAATCTCCTGCTATTTCAGCTGCTCCTCTGATCAAATTCAGAACATACATCCTGACCATATTTAATGCCTTTGTCAACCACAGCTTTGTCCCACAGAGACAGCCAAGCTAAAGGGAGTTCAGGAATGGAAAGTGGCAGATCTGACAATACAAGATCCTCCATTTGGTAAAGACAAACTTTCAGAGCACTCAAGTGCACAGCCCAGTGTGGGATTCTCTTTCACTACCCAGCTCCTATATTACTGTATCTTGATCTTTCTAGATTAATACTATGCCATTTATTTGCAAATTGCAGAGCATTACAGACTGACTAATCTGTAGGCATCATAGGGGGACAAGCCAGGACATAGATTAAGTGGCTTGACTAAGGTCACACAGCTTGTCAGTGGCAGAAGTGGTAGCAGAACACAAGAGGTCTCGACTCCTTGTCTCCCCTAATCAATGGATGGCATGTGACAGTCAACTTCTTCCTTGGTTTTGTAACTCAGCCCCACGTGGAGGATTTCACTATCAGACTGGATGACAGTAAGAAGAGATCCTCTGAACTCAACCATTCATCTGATTTCACGTCACACACCAGAACATGTAGCCCAATGCACAGCACTGGTAGAGATGCTCTGTGCTAAACTCACATTCAAAAGCCAGTAGTTTCAATAAATCTGCCATGGCAACACATGCTAAAATGGGAGAACCCAGCTTCCACCTTGACTGAACTGCCAATGGTGCCACATCAGACGAGAGAAGAAATGCCATGTGCATTCCTACATCGAACACCAGGTACCTGGGTAAGATGGGTTATCCTTGTTCTCCAGATGATACCTGGCCAGCAGTCTGAAAATCCCTCTGTGGAAAAGGAAAAAGAGGCCATTACAGAAATCTTAAACAATTTTTCTTGAAGAACAGAGTCTTGTGCGTACACAGCAGCTGGAGGAAGACTTGCTTTCCAAGAGCCGTTCATTTAAAGTAGTCCCATTCCTCCATCATGTAAGGGCTACTGATCACTTGGAACCCAAGTTAAACAATCAACTTGAAAAGTGTCAGAAAGCTGATTGTTCTACAGATAAAGCCCAAATTAAATTATCGTTTCATAGAGCAGGGGTGAGCAAACTATGGCCCGCGCGCACCCCTGTGGCGCCGTTGGGCTAAAGCAGGCTCCCTGCCTACCCTGGCCCTGCACCGCTCCCGGACGTGGCTGGCACCATGTCCTTGCAGCCCCAGGGGTAGGGGGTGGGGCAGAGGGCTTTCTACGCTGCCCTCACCTGCAGTCACCGCCCTCTGCAACTCCCATTGGCCGGGAACAGCAAGGTAAGCAGCACTGGGCTGGAGCCTGCACCTCGAACACCTCCTGCACCTTGCACCCCAACCCTCTGCCCTCAGCCCCATCATACCCCTCCTGCACCCCAACCCGCTGCAGAGCGCCTCCACACTCTGCACCCCTCCCTGCACCCCAACCCCTCCCCTGAGCCCCTTCCTGCACACTGCCCCCCTCCCATACCCCAACCCCCTGCCCCAGCCCTACATTCATGTCCCTGCATGCAATTTCCCCACCCAGATGTGGCTCTCGACCCAAAAAGTTTGCCCACCCCTGCCATAGAGCCCGATAGAGAGGACTCAGGAGTATGCTCATGTAGTCAACTAATTATTTTATTGTTGCCCACTACAAGCAAGAAATCAAAAATGGCAGGTCGTACTGCAATACAAAGCAATTCTGTAGTTCATACACTGCATTGCAAAGTCAACAAATATGCTGGTCGTGGAACCTGCCCCTTTCATGCAGTGAGCAATATTCACTATGAGTTACAGAAATAACAAGCTTAACTTTCTTAGTCAAAAAAGATGCTAACACTGAAGTCATTTAATTATTCTCTTTTTCCCTGCAGATTTTCAGATTAAAACTTTGAATTTGTATTTTAAAGGAGTCTGAGCTGGATTTAAGGTGAAAAGTCTTAGATGTTACCATACCCCCATCCAAGGGATGGCTGCCAAGACACACACAGGCTTCTCCATGGACAAAAGCAAGCTGTCCAGTATTGTTAGAAACAGACTGTCTGCAGCCACACACTATGTGCAAATGCAGCAGGAAGTGCTATAGAAATTGAGATTGAGCTGCGTCTGTGTGGTGACAGAAGCACCTATACAGCAAGCCAGATTCTCCATTTTTTATTTGTATGGCAAGATACTTGGCTGTTAGAATGAAAGGTCTATTAAACCACCCCAGCATACTATCTATCTATTTTCTCTAGTGCTATACATCAGTGGCTCCTATACTATGGTCCACGGTGAACTTGCTGGTCTCTTGGTGAGGACTCTACACGTTGCCTCCAGCTGCTAAATGGCATGGAAAGCAGCTGGAGATAGACATGTTCCCAAAGCTGCAGCTGCCTACGTGAAAAAGTAACAGCTACCACCGGAACGTTCTGCAATATTGAATGGGCGGGGAGACGCTCTGCAAGATAATCTCGCTTTAAGAGCTGTCACCTTGCTCCTTCACCATAGGGCACATTTCACTGACTCAAAAAGAAGTGCTGAGAGAGTAGGTGGAGCTTCCCCCAATTTTTCACCCATCAATGACTCACTAAGCAGTCTGAAGAGGGGAACTAAGCAGAACACAAAATCCAAGTCCTTGTGTAGCCAGACTCTGCTGGCACTTCAATATTTTGCATTCTAAACTTCCTTCAGCTAGACTGAGATCCATGCTGCTGAGAGACAGCCAGCCAATGTGGACCTTGCTTTCAAATTAAGAAAAGAAGTGAGAAAGGATGGCATGTGGTTAAGGAAATGGACTGGGACTTAGGAGATCAGGGTTCAGTTCAAGCTCCACCATTGTCTTCTTAATGACACCAGGGAAGTCACTTAATCACTCCATGTCTCAGTTCCCCATATGTAGAGTCCTGCGCGGATATAAGTCAGTATCTGCGGAACCGCAACAGTGAAAGAAGCAGCACATGGGGTTGTTGCTCCCAGGAGTCAGCACCCCGCACTGGCAGCTCCTCCAGCACTGCTGTACTGCCTGCTGCCCCGCCCTCAGCCCTGCCCCCTCCACACAGCTGTCTGTCTCTCCTGTCTGAGGATGTGTGTGCCGCTTGCACACAAGAGCACAACCAGGCACAGCTGCCTGTGAGCCTGGTGCCCACCCCACTGGGCGGTACAGACGCACTGGAGGAGCTGCCGACATGGGGCACTGGCTCCTGGGAGCAGTACCCACGTTCTGCTCCTTTCGCTGCCGTGGTTCCTGCGAGAGCCCTGAAGTTCTGCAGATACCAGTTTATATCCACGGATATAAATTTGTATCCACACAGGGCTCTACCCATATGGAAACTGGGGATGGGAACCCTGTCTCTCTCACACCCTTTTTGTCTCTTATGTATATAGAATGTAAGATCTTTGGGATTGAGACTGTCTCTTTCTACATGTACACACAGCACCTAACACAATCTTAACTGGGGCTTCTAGCTGCTAGAACGATAATGTGATAGGATCTTACCTTGCATTGGGGGTGAGGCTGTGCAAGACATGCGTTAGGGAGCTCAGAGCCAGAGACCCAGATTGCTGCACTAAGAGTGAGTTCTCATAGGAGGTTTCTTCCAGGTAGGGACTAAAAGTGGTTGTTTCATACCAGAGCCAGTTATAGAGGCTTTGTTTTGCCTGATCCCACACTAGACACACACACAAGGGAAGAAAGGAAAGACAGGGTTGCAGATTTAGCTTCTCCCAGTCATACAATATAAACCATCTTAGTGCAGCAGCACCACCTTAGAGCAGTGGTCCTCAGCCTTTCCAGACTACTGTACCCCTGAAGCCCAAGTCCTGCTGCATGGGGCTGAAGCATGTAACTTAGCTTCACGGGGGCCCCTGGGGTGTGGGGAGCTGCCCTGCTTGCTACCCCCTAATACCAGCCCTGCACTTACAGTCTCTCTAAATCCATCCCGTGATCCCTGATCTAGACAAACTGACGTATTCCCTGGAAGACCTGTGTACCCCTGTGACATACCTCTGGTTGAGAACCACTGCCTTAGCGAATCTTCACTTACATAGAGCAGTATCATTTACCCAGCCATTTACACTCGGAATGAAACATTCTCTGCACCAAAGAATTTACACGCACACTGCACACATCCCCTTTTCCATTTCACTTTCAGTTAGCAGCTACAGGATAGCACCAGTCTGAACAATGTGGTGTTCGAACCAGTGGTTCAGCGAAGCGTCAGTACTGTATAGATAATCTGACAGTGATTGGCAGCTATAGTCGTGTGTTCGTACAGCCCCACGGGGAATGGGGCTCACACCTTGACCATGGCCTCCAGGTGCTAATAGAAAGCTAGCTGTACATTATGCACCCACGGGGCAGAGATAAGGCAATGCAAGCAATATACAGAGAGCATTTAACAGTCCCAGAAGGGTGGTTTCTCTGGAAGCACAGTGGAGGAGACCAAGGCCCTGGGACTCACTGAGTGGAGCATTGATGTGATCGATGGAGGCGATGAGGTGGATGTTAGGCAGGGATGCTAACTGTGCAAGAATTTGCTGGCTTTTGTCTCCTCTCAACATCTTGCTGTCCAGGTTATGGATGAGGAGATAGAGCTCCAAGGAAGAATCTACAAAGGGGGGAGAAAAAACAGCAAGGGAACAGTCACACTAAGGAGCTGCACTAAGAGTGAAGAGATTCCTCGTTCTCACTGTGGTTTGAGTGTAAGGCAGTCCTGTCAACCCCCCTATGCACGTCCACCCAGCACTCCAGTGTCAGAGGACTTTGCCTTTCAGCCTGTATTTCAGGGCATCTGAAATATTTTATACAAGCTCTTTCCACTGTAGCTCTTGCCATCACTGCAGCTTTCCTTTCATAACCCCCCTTTTGCTTGCTCATGACTTATCCAGAAGTTTCTTTTTGGGCTGAAGCTTTCTATGCCTTTCGTTCTGAACCTCTACACCAGTGCGGGTTGCGGCCCAGTACTGGCTCACAGAACGGAAGGCACTAGGTCGCAGCAGCACTGGTCAGCACCGCCAACCAGACCATTAAAAGTCCCATCGGTGGTGCTGCCCAGCTAGTGCCTACCTGTTCTGACACAGTGCTATGCCCCAGAAGGGGTCAGCAGCAGGTGCAGCTCCTGGGGGTGGGGGCGCCACAGGGCTCCGCATGTTGCCCCTGCCCCAAGCACCGGCTCCACACTCCCATTGGCCAGGAACCAGCCAATGGGAGCTGGGGGGGGCAGTGCCTGTGGATGAGAGCCACACAGAGCTGGACCTGCTGCTGGCCGCTTCAGGGAGTGACACGGTCGCCAGTGCCAGGACAGGCAGGAAGCCTGCCTTAGCATCCCACAGCTGGCCATTGACTGGGAGCCACCGAGATAAGCCTGCCTCTCAATCCTCTGCCCCAGCCCTGAGCCCCCCCCAAACCCAGAGCCCTTCCTGCACCCCAAACCCTCATCCCCAGCCCTCACCCAGAGCCTGCACCCCATCCAAGCCCTGACCCCCTCTTGCACCCCCAACCCCTGCCCAGCCCACGGCCCCTCCCACACCCTGAACCCCTCATTTCCAGCCCCACCGCTCACCCCTGCACCCCAACCTTCCGCCCCAGCCCAGAGTCCCCCCCCCCAAAACTCCTTATCTCCAGCTCCATTGGGTCACGGGCATCAAAAATTTTCTTCAACTGGGTCACCAGAAAAACAAAAAAGTTTGAAAACTACTGCTCTAGACAATATGGATTTATTTTAGGAGCGGGGTTTAAATACAGATCTGTTCTGCTACTTTTGAATTATGTAAGAAAGAGACCAACTAAAACCCTCCCACTCACAGAGGATCTGAGAAAAAGCCCACTGATCTGAACAGAAATCTCTCTCAACATGCCTTTAATGAGCTCTGTATGGGTATGTCTACACAGCAGCTAGGAGATGTAATTCCCAGCGCAGGTAGCGATACACATGCTAACCTGAGCAGAGCAGTGTGGCAGTGGTGGGCAGCTCGCCTGAGCAGCCACATACAATCATGCCCAAGCTTCTAGGTACGTGCTCCAGGGGCTAGCCCTGGATGCCACAGAAACTATTTTTAGGTGCTAGCTTGAGCAAAGCTAGGGCCTGTATAGCTACCCAAGCTGGGAATTGCATCTCCTAGCTGCTGCACAGATGTACTCTAAGACTTATTGACACACAGAATGCAAATGGGTGATCTTTAAAACTTCAAACTTGGCCTGTTGCTGCTAAAGCTCCCAAAGAAACAGCTGCTTGGAGAGCCCAGTAAACTCCCTGACAAGCCATTAGCCAATTATAAATTCTGTTTTGTGCAGAAATCAAGTGGCTACTCAACTACCCATAGCCCTGGGTTTTCCACAGGGAGACAGCTAGAGTTTAGCACCTGTGATGCTGCATAAGAACAGCTACAATTGGGGGACTGCGTCCAGCCAGCCAACCTTTCCCATACCCATTCTCTGTAGGGAAGCACAAAGAGATGAAGGATGAACATTGGGGGGGCGGGGGGGGAGAAGAGTTAAGGCTCCAGTGGCAACATCATATATGCACAGATGTAGACACAAAATTTAGCCACTGGAACCATACACACGCACACACAGCATACAGCTATACTGTTACATATGGAACTCAGCAAGCACTCTGTATATATGAGATGACGCATTTAACATTGCTTTTAGAACCTGAACTCCCATATCCTACTCTGTTTGCTCAAAACAGCCATCAACAACAGAGGGGTCTGCATACATTAAGTTACATCGCTAGTCCCCTTCAGTCCATTAGACCTTGTACATTTGCAGCTCAATCCAATGTCCATTGAAGTCTATGGCAAGCCTCTTAGGCCAAGGTTTTCAGAGGAGCCTAAGAGAGTTCAGCCCCCTACTCCCATTAAATTTCAGTGGTATTTGGACATCTGGGCTCTTTTAGGCTCTTGAAATTTTCACCTCTTAGCTTCAATGGGTATTGTTCAGGCCCTCAGGCAACCAGTAAGAACCTCCTTCTCCCATCCACCCCCATACAAAAAGCTTAGGTTTTACCCTTATTCTATTCTATCAATGAACTTACAGCTGAGGAGAAATATGGCACAAACTCCTCCAATGAACCAAATGAAGAGACTAAGCACTCAGAGCAGACATGAGGCTCTTGTGCTCATTGTCAGAATGCTCATTTTCTCACTTTTCCTTGGTAATGTGTCCAAGCTAACATGCTGAAACTGAGGAAAGGGAACGCTGTATTTCCAGCTACTCAATTTCAAGACACCTTCACACATTTCACAACCAAGAAGCCAACACCCTGGTGCACTTACGCATCTATTCAGAGAACTACGTATATTTTCCATGAAGGGCACAAAATCACAAGACAGGAAACAGAACAGCAAGAGTCAACACAAAGATTGCAACTGAGCAAGTGGGAAGTATATGTGATTTCAAGGAAGACACCAGACTTGCACAAGCTTTTCCAAGATCAGAGAGAGTCTAAGCTTTAGGGCATCTGCTCAGCCTCTTTACCTTCTTTAAATCTTTTCATGATCAAGTCTAACTGATCCAGAGGGCTGCGGAAAGTCCCCATGTGATCCAGCACCTCCTCTGTTATGGAGTTCAGAATCTGTAACAGAAAAATGCAAGATCACTATCATCCTGAGGGACTTCTGATAACTATGGGCTTAACAGAATCCAAGAGTTGGGCCTTAGCTAACATCAAGGATCATCACCAATTCCAGCCATCTGTGGCCAGTTCCCAGCATAGCTTCACATGGTGCAAACCCCTAGGGTAGTCAAGGAAAGTCATGATTTTCTCCAGTTTCAAGCAGAGGTAAATTGTATAGGAGTATGTTGCATATTATGGGATACCTCATCTATACTAGGGAGTTTGCACTAGTTCAGGTACACCAATCCCCAGCGTGGTCAAAGTTTCTTTAAACTCAAGGAGAAGGGAGAACGGGGAATGCTATTCATTGAGGAGTCTGTGTTTAGAGACTGGGAAAGCTTCCTGTGGGCTACACTAAACATTTTGTACTGGAAGATTTTAGTGGCTGCAGATAACAACCAGCAACTTAAAAACCTCACAAGCTTTGTCACACTTACTGATCTCACAGTGATGCTGGGGAAGAAGCCATTGACAACAAGGTGAACAGAATCCTGGAGCAGAGAGGTACGAAACTTCTCCAACAAATCTCTCTTTGAGCCCAGTCCATAAAGCACAATACTGAACCCCAGGCTGCAGCAAAGAGAGCAGATTAAAGGAATCAAACTGACAGGTTCTTTTAGAATCTCACATCTGTTTTCATTACATGAAACAATCTGATCCCCTCTCCTCCTATAATCTTACAATTCTAAAGAGTCAATCAAGTCCAGGGTACTTCAGTTTGCAGCCAGCCAGTCCCTCAGTTTGTATGGGGTTTGAGATGAGTGGGTATGGTGGTTCTGTGTAACTAACAGGAGTGTTTATCAGCATGCTCAAGACCTGGGAATTTGCTGTCCTCACACGAAAGGGACACTTGTCTGAAGACTATCAGGTCCTCTAAAACAATGCAGATTTACATGGAAATTGCTCACAAAGCCACTGCATAGGCCCCTCCACCAAGCTATTCAGGCACAGTACATTCAGCTTTTCCCATGAATCACAGCAGTTATGAGACAACAAATGAAAGCCTACCAGTTGCTTCTGATGTGTCTTTTCTAGTCAGGTCAAAGGTCAAGATTTCAAAATCAAAACATGCTATTCTAGTACTTGTGGTTTAACCTTTAACTATCCAGTGTAGCCAGAGACAGGCAGATACAAGGATGCTTTACGACACTGCAGATCACAGACCTCTTATGAGGAGCGGCACAGCATCTAAGGCTCAAAGGAAGAATGATGTGTCAACAAAAGAGGGAAGAGTGGGCCAGATCCCAAGGTGCTGTGTGCAAACAACTCCCATTAACTTCAATGCAAGCACATGAGACCGCTCTGGCTCAACGAAAATATTTATTGTAAACCTATGTTGCTCTTACTCCCCACACATAGCATCTGCCACTCCCCACCTGCTCTCTCTGCCTCACCAGCCTGCCATCTTTCTCACACTATCCTATATGCCCAGGACTGTCCCATGAACCATGACACTGCAATTTCCTCCTTGCACCACACTCCTTTCGCAAAGCCTTCTAGCACTGATGTCCTCCCATATGTCTGCACCTGCCCTCCTCTGAGCTACTAGCCTCTGTATCCTTTGTCTCTGTTAGAATCGAATCCTCTAGAGGCAAGGACCTTGTCTTCTGTAAAGCAGCATGGAATCTTATAGCTCTATAAGCAACACCCAGCATTAAATACACCTCCACCTCAATATAGCGGTGTCTTCGGGAGCCAAAAAAATCTTCACTATAGGTGAAACCGCTTTATATTGAACTTGCTTTGATCCGCCAGAGTGCGCAGCCCCCTCCCTGGGGCGCTGCTTTATCACGTTATATCCAAATTCATGTTATATTGGGTCGCGTTATATAGGGGTAGAGGTGTATAATGGAAGTGTGCCCCCAACCTCGCTTTCTCTCACACAAATAGACACAGAATTCCAGCTCCTACAGTCCTCAACAGACACAGCACCTTTCTTCTCGCATCTACTAACTATTAGATCCCTCACGCTAAGAAAGCTCACTATTACACCACTGAAGAAAACCAGATTCTATGAGAAGTGGTATTGGCGATTTGCTAACAAACTTGTATGCTCTAAATTGTCTCTCTCCCTTTCCTCGTATACTCGCCTGTTTATAAAACATACTAATGAGCACTTACTGCTCCCATCAACTGGGGACACTACACCTCTAAAAACCCCGGCTGTTCAGCTCATAAAGAGTGAATTTTGCACAACTTGTCTCAGGAGATGCATTACCCAGACTGCGCCCTAAGAAATTACACTTGCTTATCCTGCAACCTCAGCCCTAATTCAGTCCGTGAATCATTCCATTGCCTATCTGTGGGACAATGATTTAAATCAGCAGAGGCTTTCCTGATGGTATGTTGGGGACTAATGTTCACTGAATCTTCTTAGAGGAATCCATAGATACTTACTGTAACTGCAGCATCCATTTGGAAAACAAGGATTCATGCTGTTGGTTTAGTTCCTTGAGTTCAGCAGTGAAGGCAGGGGGAGCCTTGTTCAGGAGGACAAGCAGCGTTTGCTGTGTTTAGAAGGGGAGAACAGGACAGTCATACAGGGTTTAGGGTTGAAGACAATGACTAAACAGGTGTCTAAATGTGTGCCTGGAGCGTGCCTTATAAACACTGCACTTCTACAGCACCTTCCCCTCAAAGATCAGAATGCTTTACCAGTATTAAACTGCAATACTCCAGTGGGAACAATTTAGCCCAGGTTTGCTGATGGGGAAGTCAAATGACTTGCCCACTTTTACACAGGAACCTGTGGCCGATCTGAGAAGGGGATCAAGGCTGATGCTCAGTCTTGTGTCTTGGTCACCCCATTCTGCCTCACCTTGCAGCATCTGGGCATACTGCTACTGAGACAATGGCACATTCACAGCTTCTTCTGCACCAGCAGCTGGATTTTCTCCGCTAAGCATGCTCTGCCAATAATGGATGCACCATACCAGAGACAACCCCATTAGCAATGGGCAAGACCGGAGTGCCCATCAATATGGTTTGCGTTAGTTCAGTTGATTCAGTCACTAAAGGGTTAAAGGCCATGAGGTACTATGTTTAAAGAGAAGACTCCCGAGTATTAGAAAACAATAGGAAAGAATTCACCTGCAGATCAAAACTAGTCTCACCAGAGAAAGTGCTATGAGAAATGCATTACGAATCTGGAGGGCTAGTTCAGGCTTTTAAAAGACGTGCCAGAGTCCTGATGTGTAAGCTAGCAGTACTACTTATAATGTTGGCAACAAAATTGGAACTGCTGTAGCATGAGACCTATGCAGGCTTCAGATTCTCCAATTAATGCATCCTCTTCCCACCCCCATGTGGCAGAAGGGAGTTTACTCTGGAGAGAAAACAGAAAGGAACTGTGCTATTTCGAATAAACACAAAACTTTCAGAGCATCAAGCTGCCCATCAGTCCCTTTGATATCAGCAGAAGATTTAAAACTGCACGTCTGGATTTCCCAATACATAGGAGTGTCCAATTTAACTACTTGGAATCCACCAGAGTTCTCCCTGGGTAATGCATTATGCAGAATCCAGGCAGCAGCCAGTAGCTAATCTGAATGCATGTGTTTTGGTAACATGGAGTTAGACCAATAATCCCGGACACAAACATCTTATGTATTCACCAAGCAGACAGCAGGCACCAGTACATTTCTCTGAGTCCCTGCTCCCGGAGGGGACACCTCTAGGGACAAGGGGATCATTCACTCTCCGTGATATATTCAATCCACGGCCTCTCCATGGAGAGTGTCAACAAGTGGTCCATTTAATTTTTTTTTAAAAAGCCACCAGAGTTAGATGTCTATTGGGAACTAGATTGGGACAACACTCTCTTTCATACATATACAGAGGTCACTGAATAGCTGTCAGATAGTAACACTTCGGGCTGCCCCTAACCTGGGTGGGATTTAAACCGCAAACCCAGAGCTGAAATCTTCCTCCACACCATTAATACTCCCCTCAGTTCATCTGGGGGAATAGATGGGTTTTTAACTTTTAACAAATTTGTTCACAAAAGCCAGACTTCATTGCTGCCTGGGCTGGTAGCAGATTTCATTGCTGCCCTCCATTCATATCATCCCTTTCTACCTCCCCTGCATTCTGAATTCTAGCGATTGCAATGTTCAACCGACCTATTAGCCAGCATCTACTACACACTTCCCTCCCCCCCGTTGCTACCATTTTCTCAGCCCCAATGGCGGGAGCGCTAGAGTACAGAAGGCGATAGCAGTTTAACCACCTTGTCACCTGACCCTACACAGAGCAGCTGTACATCGCATAATAGTTCAAACCCCATGTACTGTTGGCACATTGTCTACACTAAGGCTCCTGCTACTGATACCTCTAGTACAGCTGAACTGGTGGTAGCAACAGGGCGGAATTTCAGGGGGGGAAAAATCCACCACAGACAAGACCTTCCATTCTGAAGGTGGTTCCATCTGCTGCAACTTTACCTGATCCAGCTTTCTTTTCTGCAGCTTCTGAAGGGTTCGATCGGACGTTCGAACTTTGGAACTACTGTGTGCCTCAAAGTATTCTTCCACCAGGTTGCTCTGAAAAGGCAGAGTGAAAGGTCAGTCTCAGGCAGGTTCTGTGGACTCGCTCTCTCCATGCCCCTACTCGAGGCTCAAATTGCTGTGTTAGGATGCCACTTTACAGCCACACCCACTCCTCAGTTCAGAGGGGACAGGGTTGAGGAGAAAACCTAAAGCAGAGATGCCAACCTTATTCTCAGACTTTTAGGAATGCTTGTGAAAAAGATTTGTGAGGAATTAGGGAGGCTGCTTTGATGTCCCTCCCCTCACCCATCTGTTGATGAGGGGGATGGGCTGAAACCCTACCCCCAAACAAGGAGACAGAGCATAGAAAAGCTGCCCTCATATACCACCTACGGCCCTTAATTCCTTGGCCAATGCTAGGTCTGGACCTCCTTTCCAGAATAATCCTCCTCCATCAAGTTCCTGCTCTCCTCCTCCTGCCACTTCTCCCCTGCCATGAGGGTCTCACAGGAGACAAGTCGCAGCAATTGTTAGGTGCGTCTGGAATGCTGAATTCACCACCCACGCCACAGGCAGCATGTTGTGTTCAAACTGCCCCACGTGGGCCTTGCTGGGTTACATTAACATGCTCTAAGTATCCACAGCGCACGAGCAGGGTGGTGAATCCAGCCCCACCAACAATCGCTGTCACCAAGCATCTCTGAATCTCTCCTATCAGGGCTGTATTTCCTCCACACTCACCGTCATTTCCTCCTTCAGTTTCTTAGCTGGTGTTTTTTTGGAAGCAGGAGCTGCTCTAGTTTTACTTGGAGTCTTTTGGTCCAATATGACATCACTAGTTTCTTTGTGGTCCTTGTCTTCTTCCTCCTCCTCAGAGCATGAAGCAGAATAGTCACTCTCACTGTCTGAACGCAAGCTTGGAGCTAAGGGGAAAGCATTTGAGAGCTGGTAATATCTTTTTACAGAGAACCCTTATTACACATTTCCTGTAGCCTAGGTCTCCTCTTACACATTGTCTATCCTCTTTCAAACATCCAAGTCCTAATCCAATTTCATAGCCATCATGCTACTCAAAAAAAAATCCGTTCTACATAGACCTGAAAATATGCACATTGCTCTCTTTTTCCCTTCTCTTTCCAATTATTTAGTAAGGCTCTGCAAATTGGCACAAGCCTCAAAGTGTGGCTCTACTCTGAAAAGTGATTCTAAAAATGACATTGTGGGATTCCATACTTCTCTTAAAGATGCTACATCAGTCTATACTACTAAGAAGAGTTATTCCACCTGCCAGTCCTCCAAACATAAGTTGGGTTCTTTCTGGCTCATGTCACCACTAGCAAAAAAGGGCTTTGCCATGGGAATTTTACTAACAATTCAAGAGTGAGAACAGAATCTGGCTCACTCTTTCATGGCTTTGAAGCGCTAAGGAGCAGTAATTTTTTAAAAAGTGCAAAATGTTCAAAAGCACACGAGTGATTTAGAAAACCAAGTCACTGTTGAAAATGAAATTTAGGTACCCAGGATCTTGAGATCCCCTGCCTGTCACTTAGGCACGTCTGAAAATTTCACCCTCAGCCTAAAAAGTGACCCGTTATCTTTATGCAGAGTGCATATCCCATGACAATTTAACACAAACTACACACAAATAAACACAACTGCACAAACACAACTGAGTTTGTCAGATTAAAAGCTAATCTGCCTAGTTCAGTGGTTCTCAAACTTTTGTACTGGTGTCCCCTTTCACACAGTAACCTTCTGAGTGTGACCCCCCCCACACTCAAACTAAAAACTTTTTTTTATATTTAACACTGTCATAAATGCTGGAGGTGAAGCAGGGTTTGGGGTGTAGGCTAATAGCTTGTGACCCCCCCTGCATAATAACCTGACAACCTTAAGGGGTCACAACCCTGTTTTAGAATCCCTTACCAAGCTCAATTTACTGTCAAATATACACGTTAAAACGTGTAAGAACATGACTTGCAAATCTCTCTCACACTGATCCTACACATTTGAAGCCAGCCAATGACTTGAAATCATCTACTATAGATATAGAAGATTAAGCTTTTCAGAGTGGCTGGGATTTTAACAGCTTCTTAAATCAGTTCAAGTGATTAAGGTTGACAGACACAAACTCCCAGCCTACAGCGGACAGAGATGAGAGAGTCTAACAGAAGAACTGAATTCCTCACATTTAGTAAAGCATCTGCATACAGGGGATTATTCACATGGTTTTACCTGCTAAAATAAAGTCACTGAAGTAAGAGATTAGGTGCTGGCACTCATACCCAACACCTCAGAAACAGTATCTTGCAGTGAAGGAACTATGTATCCAAAACACTGGCTGAGTAAAGATGGCTATTATGCTATTTTTACTTGGGAGTCACTTGAATTCTCTATGCAGACAGCAATGTTCTTGAAGTACCCATGGGGAGAGAAATACATAAGAATGGCCCTACTGGGTCAGACCAAAGCTCCATCTAGCCTAGTATCCTGTCTTCCGATAGTGGCCAGTGCCAGGTCCCCCAGAAGGAATGAACAGAACAGGTAGTCTTTAAGTGATCCATCCCCTGTCGCTCATTCAGAGTTTCTGGCAAACAGAGGCTAGGGATACCATTCCTGCCCATCCTGGCTAATAGCCATTGATAGACCTATCTTCCATCTAAAGAACTAGATACACTCATGGAGCTCAGACAGCAGGTTATTAACTAACAGAACACTAAGATCCACCCTAAGCTTTTACTTAACAATGCTACTGTACTCCTGTAAACTGGAGCTTATTGCAAATGGTGCTCCTTACCTGTCAATCTCTTCCTGAGTCTGTAAGGTGTTGTGGACACAAATTCATTCTTTTTACTCTGCAAGAACACAAGTATGTTAGTAAAGTCACACGTGCCCTACCAGTAGCAGCACTTTGCCAGGCAAGGGCCCAGGTTTCACTTCTGAGCTCTGCTTTCTCAGGTCCCTGCCAGCTGAAAGAGAAGCAGTAAGCTTTGCTTGGGAGAGGGAATTCCTTGTGTCAGATGACCACCCCTTTAGCCCTGGGGGAATGGGGATCACAACTCACAACCAGGATGCGGAAACTTCAGAACCCCTTACTCCTGAAGGAGACACACAGAAGTGACGACAATGGTAACACTTCTGCCAGACTGAGCCATGATGCACTAGGTCACATATTCTACTCACCAAAGTCACTTGGAGTTCCAATAAGCGAGCAACTAGCAAAGCATAACAGACCACTCAGAACAGGCTGGCAGGGTTGAGAAGCCCAGCAGCAATGTAATGTGTCTGAGGAGCACTGAGCAGTTTTGTTCAGTCACTGTTCACTTAACCCTGTTAACAGATCATTTCTGTTTTGGGGGGGAAGGAGGTATGATTACGTCTTATGTCCAAGAGAGTTTAACTTTAGAACACACATGATGTGCAGAGCCACAGAGCCTTCTCATCAAGTTAAACACAATATATTATCAGGACACCAGACAAAGGACTCCCAAGGACAATTTTGCTAAGATATAAACATGGCAAGGCCCTGGTAGGTTTCAACACCTTTTTTGGTAGCTTTGGACCTTGGTAGCACATTTAAAGTGCAGCTCTAGTCTTAAAGTGACTATATACAAATGTCAGTCCAATCTGTGTATGTTCAGTTGCATCAATTTACTTTGTGTAATAATGTGGGGTTTGGTTTGGTTTTGTTTTTTGCTTTGTATTCCTGTTAGTAAGCAAAGTCAATACAGATCTGCAAGAGGGAGCTGGGTTCTGCTGCAAAAACTGTAAACCAAGTTCCAATTGTAAAATATTTATTACTGAAAAGTAACCCAGAAAGAACACAGCTGGACTCAGACTCCAGGCTGAGTCTGCAATAATTAGAACTGTGTAGATGATGTGTGGTACCATGATGCCATCTTTTAGACTCACTTTCCAGATTAGAACAGCACTTTAAATATGCTTCAGAGTACTGCACACACCTATAGTATAGTGCTATATAAGCAATCATTCACTGGAGTCTGGTCTCTATTTCCCAGCATCCACTTTATGAACTCCTCAAGGGGCAGTCCTCCCCTGATGCAACCTCAGCAGACCTGCCAAGGCCTAACTGAATTATGGAGACTAAACTACCCTCTTACCTCTAGGCTGTCCAACTAGTTCAGAGTTGAAACAAGTTGTTCGGGCAGCATAGAGGAAAGCTTGCATTGCTGCTGCATGAAGTTTGCCCGTTTTGTACTGTACCTGAGGAGGACTTCGGTCTCATCAATCTTTCCCCAACATTACATTTACATTCTTACTAGAGGACACTAAAGTGACCAAATGCTAATGAGTCACCACAGTTTGCAGCATTTCTGGAGCACTTACATCCTCCAGTCCTAAAATTTATACAATTTCCTCCAGCAAGTTTTACATAATGCTGGAAATCTAAGCATTTAACTGCATATTAAAGGGATGTCAAACATGTCCAGTTGCATGAGGCAAGAGAACCATCTCTCACCTATGCTAATTAGTCTGACAAATCTAGTGATCTGCGTGTTCACTCTAAAGCTCATAAATCCAAGATCCTCTTTTGCAGCAGTTCCAGCGCTCACTTAAACCCTTCCCTGCCTGCTTCGAAATGGAGACATCTCCATTGTGAAAAATCTAGGGAGGTGATGGGTGGGGAGAGGCTCTTCAAGCCCCAATCGTCATGATAATCAGATGGTTTGTGTTTTAAAACAAGATCAAGCAAAAAGCAGTCACTCACCTTCAGCTCGGCTTTGTTTGAAGCAGAGTACTCTGTAAAGCAAACAGAACAATGAAAGTACCAGCACTGCCAGCTTCTACAAACATGAGCTCCTACAAGATGCTCATGTTTCCCCAAGTAAGAAATGCAGGCATCCACTCTCAGTGTCTCAGAGATACTGTCTCTGCATATTAGCTCTCTGGCCAGTCACTCTTATGGAAGCAAAATGCAACAATCCGCAGCTGCCCCAGAGTGGGAAATACGCCCCACAAAAGGGGCAGTGGTGCTACCACCACTGGTGGCTTTAGCCATGGTCCATGGGTACTGGGGACTGACAGGAAATCTCGAGTGAGCAGGAAGGGGGTAAGGGTTTAGGTAAAGTGGGGAAGGATGGGGACAGCAAGTAAGGCTATTCTCCATGTCTAGTCCAGCAAGGAGCTATGGTGTGGGCCAGGAGCAGGAGCCTGAACCAACCCTGCAGTAGGGGTGTCCAGTTCTTGCACTCCAGCCATTGCAGCTTGGAGCAGGTAACTGCCTCCCAGGCCCCTTGGGGAGGAGGGAAGCAGGGCTGGATGTGAGGCATGGAGAGGAGCAGCAGCATTGGCAGTGGTATAGTGCACCCATTGAACTGAGGAACTACCAAGTGGAGGTGCTGAACAAGCACATCTACAGGCTGGTCTGTCCCTGTCCCTCTCTGGGGCTGCATCAACCAGCTCCAGACCCCATTGCAAAACACAAGTCGGGGCCTTCATGCTAGGGTTGGAATGCAGCTAAGGATGTTTCTTCTCCCTCCTCTTTTAGCACTCAAACAAGGACATAGCATAGGCCACATGTTAAAGACTGATTGCTTCCGCCTCCCCTCCCTTTCAAGCTCACACACCAATCCAGGTCAAGACTCCAAAGCCAACAGGTAGGTAAGGGTGAGGGTATGGGCCCTGTTTAACTCCACCAGAGAGGTCCTTTGGGGCCATCTGCCTGTCCCAAGTCAGGATAAAGGAGGAGGGTTGGGCGTGGGGGTAGCAACTCCACCCCGTAAAAAATCAACCTGCTCCAACAACAGAGATTCTTTTACCTGGAAAAAGAAGGGTCTTCAACTCGAAGATGCATGACGCTGGGTGGTGAAAGCCATGAGGAAGCCACTAAGCTATTACCCTTCTTGCAACCAGGAGGATTACCATAGCGTACATGGAACGTGAGGGACCACGTATCGAGTCAGGAAGACGGCGCAGGTTGCAGCAGCAGATAGGACAACAACCTGACCCTATTAGGCATTAGCGAAACAAGATGGACGCAAGCTGGACAGGACGACTGTTGCAGGAGAGCTCTTGCTGTATTCAGGGCATGAAGAGAGCGACGCACCCACGCACAGGGATAGGCTTCATGTTGTCCAGCAGGCACAGAGAGCACTGATTGGTTGGGAGGCACATGTCCCAGGATCATCACAGCTCCTTCAGAACTAAAATGAAGAAGGACTAAGATGAAATGTTGTTCAGTGCTACGCTCCAACTATGACAGCGAAGGAGGACAAAGATATTTTTCAACAGACTCCAGAAAATTAGAGATTCTCCACAGCAAAGACATCATCATCCTTATGGGGACTTTAATGCCAAAATTGGACTGACACACAGTCACGAACAAGTCATGGGGACCCACGCTCTGGGAGAGATGAGTGAGAATGGAGGAGAGATTTGTGGATCTGTGTGCACTTAATCAATGGGCATAAGAGTAGCATCTTTCCTCACAAGCGGGTGTGAAGAGTACGTGGTTCACCAGCAGGCCGACCAGTGAACATCAGATCGACCATGTCTGCATACCAAGAGTTCAGAGATCCTGCAGGACGTTAGAGTTGAAGAGGATGCGACGCGGCGTCCGATCAACCTTATGGTGGCTAGATATAAGCTGAAGCTGAAAGCAGAGCTGGATGATACTCAGACAGAAGTAGTTAAGTAAACTCACCTATCTGAGGACGTAAGACAAGAAAGACTTTGGACTGATGCTGAAGAATAAGTTTCGATTTACAGACTTTCTAGAGCAGGAGACAGTGCATTAACAATTGGCAGAAAGTGAGAGAGACACTTATAGGTTAGTATGCCAGTGAATGCTTGAATTAGAAAACACTAGCAGAAAGAGTGGAATCTACGACAGAGACTTCCAAGATAGAAGACAGAAGAAGGCGGCCGCGCAGTCAGCAACACAGAGGACTAGATGCTCAAGGCAGAGCTCAAAGATGTATGCTTGAAGCCACAGAGCAGAGTGAAGAGGAATATAGGAAACCAGAGAGAGAGTATGTGGACAAACTGGCAAGCAGAAGCGGAGGCAGGCAAGACATAGCGGGTACATGAAAAGCTGCTATGACTACAAGAGCAACTGTCGTGGTAGTCGCAACCCAGAATCGTCCCGTTAAGACAAGCGGAAAGTCTATACAGAATAGAACCACAGATGACAGATGGGCGGAGCACTTTGAGGAATCCTAGCTGAACATACCAGACCACAACCACCAGCATTTACCAGACAACGAGAGCCTCCCAATTAATTGCGAAAAACCAACAAAGAGTATCGAGTAGAGAGAGCCCGAAGGGATGAAGAACAGGAAGGCGGCTGACCTGCATGACATCCCAGCCAGAGAGGCCTGAAAGCAGACCTGGATGCTTCCCAGAGGCAGAAAGGGAAGTCGTGTACCTCGCCGTGGAGGAGCGCCTGCCACCAATGGAACGTGTTCTTGAGAAGATATGCGAAAGTATTCGGCAGACTGGAAGACTATTCTCATCAAAATCACCCAAGAAAGACACGTAGCACCTGTGCCATTAGAGGAATAATCGCGGGGCCAGGAGGGTCTGCATTCCGAGTTCTCTTAGAGAGAAGGAGTGGATGCCATCGATCCACAGCTACGAGCAATGAATCAGGAGTCCCGTTCCCAGGGCTGAACAGATCATGCACGGAACCAGATAGCAACGCTTCGATACATAGTCGAATGCAGCTCGTGGAGTGGAACTCCCTCAGGTGTTTTACATCAACTTTGTTGACTAATGAGAAAGCTTCGATTGAGCCGTGGATCGAGGACCTCTGAAGCTCCTTCGGCATACGTAGATGTCCAGCAAAGAGGTGGTCACCTGATCAAGAAACTCAATGATGGGTAATAACTGGCATTCTAGAGTGATCCATCGCGAGGGCAGGCTCACAACAGCTTCCAGTGTGCAAACTGGAGTTCAGACAAGGATGCTTGTTGTTCACCACGCTCTTTCTCCTCGTCATCGATTGGATATGTAAGACATCCACTTCACGAGGTAGGAACGGAATCCAGTGGACGTTGTGGAAGCCAGCTTGATTACCTGGACTTTGGCGACGATCTTGCAACTCCTTTCGCAGTAAGAGCAGATTGCAAGAGAAGATCCACACATGTGGCACCAACGTCTAAGGTTGCCTACTCTCAAGGACAGAGGACCAAGATCCTGTAGGATTAATTCATCAGCAAGCGACCAGTCACACGAATGGTAAGCCTCCTGGAGAGAGTGCAAGTCCTTCACTACCTAGGGACGGGGGGGGGCCTAGATCATCGACGAGCAGGGTGCACGAGCGAGACTCAAAGTAAGATTGGGTAGGCAAGAGCAGCCTCTTACAGCTCAAGAACATCTGGAGCTCAGAGAGCTGTCTTGGCAATAAAAAATTGACTGTTCACTCCATGTTAAATTCGTCCTACTGTAGGAGCTGAAACCTGGAGGACAACCAAAACAACCACCAGGAAGATCCAGACCTTCATTAATAGCTGCCTAGAGGATTCTCCAGATCGCGGCCAACAACCATCCGTAACATTCCACTCCGTTGGAGAGGACACTTGTCAACCCAGCAGAGGAAAAATCAGAGGAGAAGGTGGGGTTGATAGGACATAACACTACGCAAAGCAAACTAACATCACACTAGCATCACTGGCTTTTTTCTACGGTGGAACCCCAAGGCAACGGAAAGAAGGCCGTTCCAAGAAATCACCTGGACGCGACTTCAGGACTGCAAGCAAAGAAATGGGCCTATACCTCGGACATCAGCTAGAGCGAATGGCCCAGGATAGAGGACTCTGGAGATCTGTGGTTGGCGGCCCATACCCCGACTGGGGTGACGGGCATGAGTGAGTGATGGGCCCCGTTTATTCCAAAGGCCAGCTTGACATGCCTTCTTTGCTGCGAGACGTGCCACTAGGTGTCTAGCACTGATGCTCCATTCTCTCTGCTCCCTGTGCAGAACACCCCCTGCATATGCTAGTCCCCAGTGCACCTGTACAGGGGTTGCCAGTCTAGTCCTTCACGGTCCTCATTAGCCCTGATTTAAAGAATACTCAAGAGAAGCATATGCAGCCAAGTCAGACAAGTTTCTCAACTGACTCAACGTTACTATGCATTGCAGCAGCAGAAGGGAGAAGCAAACGCATTCTGCTCTAAGCCAGTAGGAAAAAAACAAAACAATCAAACAGCATGATCCACAAGAGAACTAGAGCACCAGGCAGACTAAGCGGCACTATTTACAAAGCACAAAACTAACCCTGGAATATCAAGTATGCTGGGAGTTGGACCGTGAATGCCAACCTTCTTAATTGCCATTTGTGCTGGGATACACCTGCTAGGTACTTCTCACCAATTCATCAAAGTGTCTCAGAACTTACTCTTGCTGCTTTTAGGGGTGCTGGCTGGCTTCTCAGGATACTGGGAGGATTCAAAAGTTACATTCTTCCCTGGCGTCTGGGCTAGTTCAGAGGCTTTAAATAAAAGAACAGTTTCAAAATGTGATAGGCACAAAACACATACTGGACAACTGTGGATGTGTCACAGTGACACACAGAGTTCTTTGCCCAAAATAATCTCTTACATATTAACCCCATTTCCCAATCTTTTCAAGGAGCTGCACCAGCTATTTCCCTTCTTTCTCTATCTTTGTGAGTAAATTTAGTACTCGTGAAAGGTTCTTCAAGACTACACTCTTCTGCTGATCCACAAGACAGGTACAGAGTTAGCCTGACCTAAGTGCCACCCTAGTGGAGGGGCCACCCCTTGAGGAGAGAGAATATTTTAGTCATGACACTTGGTCCTCTGTCTGAGGCTGCTGAACTGGACTCTCTGGTAACGGCCTATGTGTTGAGATCATCAGTCCACTGGGACCTGAACTAAACTCACATTTTATTGACTCTCTTCTGATAATCATCAGTGTGGGTTGGATTTGAACTGGTGACTTGAACGCAAAAGGCTGTGTATTGCAATAACAGTGTTGAGTGAACTGAGTGAAGTTTAGATTCTCAACTAAGACTTCAGCTTTACCAGCCAGAATCTCTCATTCCACTTGGCTTGTTCTAACCCATAACAGAGCTCAAACTGTTCCAAACTTCACACTCCGCCTGCGAGACTAAAAAGATGGATCAGCTCAGACTCTGCTGTGGGTTTATGGCATGCATAGTGGAATAGGAGACACAACGAAGCCCAGCACAAAGGTTCAGCATTACAGTAAGGGAAACCCAGAGCACCAGTGGTTAAAGCCTGAACTACTGGTGACATATAATATAGTGGATGTGAACCTCTGCATTAACACATACTGAAAGGGGACCACTATAACATGAGGGTTACCATTGCAGAAGAAGCAATCACCAATATGTCCAAATCCTGAGCTTCTGTTTCTCAAAACTTTTGATCCAAAGCTAATCATAAGACTTCTTAATAGTACTTTTCAAATACAAGTAAATTACAAGGAGGCTGCCAGACTAAGATTCCAGAAATAATTTATTCACTTGGTAATACTGAAAAGACAGACATACCCAGCTCTGCCATCTTGCCAGAACGTTTTGGAGTCTGGAACGAGTAAATTTCACCCCCACCTGCACTGGAGCCATTTTTCAAGGAATCTGTTAGAACACACATAAAAACAGACATACTGAGTCAGACCAAAGACCCATCTAGCCTGTCTTCCAAGAGTGGCATGCCAGGTGCCCCTGAGGGAATGAACAGAACAGGTAATCATCAAGTGATTCATCTCCTGCCACCATTCCCAGCTTCTGGCAAACAGAGACTAGGGACACCATCCCTGCCTATCCTAGCTAATAGCTATTGATAGGCCTTGTCTTCCATGAATTTATCTAGTTTTTTTGGACCATTATAGTCTTGGCCTTCACGTCCTCTGGCAAAGAGTTCCACAGGCTGACTGTGCATTGTGTGAAGAAATATTTTATTTTGTTTGTGTTAAGCCTGCTGCCTATAATTTCATTTGGTGACCCCTAGTTCTTGTGTTATGAGGAGTAAATAATACCTCCTTAGTTACTTTCTCCGCATCAGACATGATTTTATAGACCTCTTTCATATCCCCCCTTCAGCTTGAAAGAGACAACTAAAAGTCCCAGTCTTATTAATCTCTCCTCATACAGCAGCCGTTCCATACCCCAATCATTTTTGTTGTCCTTTTCTGAAACTTTTCCAATTCCAATACATCTTTTTTGAGATGGGGCAACCACATCTGCACACAGTATTCAAGATGTAGGCATACCATGGATTTATACAGAGGCAATGATATTCTCTCTTATTATCTATCCCTTTCTTAATAATTTCATACTCATGGATACATAAAAAGCACTGACATATTTCTGAACCATGAGAGTCAAAACTATGACTTTTTTTCATTGAACCTGAAAGGACTGTTTATGTTATGGAAGTGGGAAAAAAGCCCACACGCAGTCCAAGAACCATTAGAACTTAACCATGGTCACTGGGCATCACTCCCTGAAGCCAAATAACTGTTTGGCTAACAACCCCACCATTTTTACATATTACAAGAGTTTTCTGAATTAGACACATGCTATATCTTCCCCAGAAATACCTTCAGCACACGCCCCCAAAACAGCCACATAGTTCTGCTCTTCCAGGATCTCCTGGGCCTCATCATCATCAGAAATGTTCTCAAGTTTCTTCACAAATCTCTTTATATTGAGCTCAAGTTGAGCTCTGTCCTTCCGCACTTTAACACCTAGAATCACAACCGCAAAAACGTAACTTCTGATAAGCTAAATTTAATTAATAGTATTGCAGTAGTACCTGCGGAGCCCCTGCCCTAAACCACCTCCTTTCTCCCACCCCCTCAGAGTTGTGCTAGGGGCTGTACAAATAAAATAAAAATCACAGACCCTGTCTCCAATGCTTAAAATTTAAGTAACCAAAGCTGCAGAGAATGTCTCTGGCTTTTAACACCCATATGGAAACTCAAGACATCACCCGTCCCAACTGCCAAACAGTGATTTGGAACTGATTTGAATTTGGAACTGAGACATTAACATGACTGTTTTTTTTTTGTTTCATAGCTACTTCTAGATTTCATATCAAGTTCTCAATATCCATATAAGCAATGACATCAGTACAATTCTGAAGCATTAACTGGTACTGCAGAGTTGCACATATCAGCATTTGAGGCCCATAAAGTCTAAAGAGATCACACAGAACACCATAAAAAGACACCCTAAGCCAACTTTTTAAAAGGAGATGCTCACATGACATTACCACTGCTGGGAATATGCAAATTGTTAACATTCAAAATTTTTAGGAGCAACTAGTGATTTTAGGTGCCTCAGTTTCCAGATACTAGTTATCAGGAAGTGCTAAGCACTTGCTTTCTGAGCAATCAGACCCCTCCAAGATGAAGTTGGGCACCCAGAGGCTACCAATCATTTTGACGACCCTGACCCTTGATACAATTCAATATCTGCAAAATAAGTTGCCTATTTACGCTTAAACCACTAGTACCTCCATTATCAGAAATGTGCTTCAGAACATCTTCATCTGCCACAAACCTGGCTTCTAGGGCCTTGTTTCTCTTTAACTCCAGCTGACTCATAGCAGACAACCTGCAATGCCAACAAGCGTTAACAAGGTAGGCGGCCGGGCACTGCCCACCCCTCAGAGCACCACGCAAACCCGCAGTTATGCACCCCCCCTTTCCGGGAGCAAAGGACCACGTGCACCCGGCCGCAATAGCCGCCTTACAGCTATGGAGCTGGGCACGGAGACTTTGCAAGGGGGGCAGGCCTGGCCCCCAGCTACCCGCGGAACTGAAGGCGGAGGCTGCAGCTGGCTCAAACCCCACCCCCGCAGTTCCTCTCCCGCCCCCGCGGCTCACAACAGGCGCCAAGGCGGGTGGCAGCGGCTCGAGCCCGAACGAGGTGCATCCTTCCCGGCTCTGGGCCGCACGGCGCGAATCTACCGCCCTCCTGGGGGGGCCAGCAGGGGCGGGGCTGCGCTGCACAAATAGGAAACGCAGCTGCGCGAGATCGATCTTCTCGCTAGCAAATCAACAACGCCTCTAGCTGGTTCCTTCCGCCCGTCCCAGGAGGTACTCGCCCTCAACCAACCAAGACGGGGGCGTGGCCAAGAACGTGCCCCGCGCGCAGACTCTTCCTCCTTCTATCTCCTGAGCGGAGACGCTCTCGGGGGGCAGTGGGGCGCGCACCGCCTAGGCCTGGCTTGCCTTAGCCATGGGCGGGAGCCAGGGCCCGCGCCACTGACTTACTGCCGTGCCTCGGGGCCGCGTCCGGGGCGCGCCGACCCCTTTGTAACGCCGGAACAAGCGCCCGACGGCCAGGGCTCCGGCCCCGGCACCTTGTGTAATTTCAGGAGGGCCCCTATCAACCGACCGGCTCACAGCGGCGCCCGCGCTGCGCCTCTTCCGCCCGGCGGGAGCCGCCTGCAGCTGCAGAACCGCAGGGCCGCCCACAGGATTTCGGGCGCCTGGGGTCTTCGGCAGCGGGGGGCCCCTGCTCCAGGACCCGCCGCCGAAGTGCCCCGAAGACCCGCGGCGGGGACGCCTCGCCGCCGAATTCCCAGCTGAGCTTCGGCGGCGGGCGGTCCCCGCCGCGGGTCTTCGGGGCACTTCGGCGGCGGGTCCCGGAGCGGAAGGACCCACGCCCCCCGCCGCTGAAGACCCAGCTGCACTTCGGAGGCGGGTCCCGCTTAGGCGGGAATTCGCCGGAGGATGGGGGGGTCCGTCCGCCTCAAAGTGGAAGGACGCCCCGCCGGCGAAGACCAGGAGCAGAAGCAGCTCCGGGGCCCCCGGAACAAGGGAAGGACCCCGCAAAACTCGTGGGGGGCCCCTGCGGGGCCCAGGGCTAATTGCCGCGCTTGCCCACCCCCCGAGCGGCCCTGCAGAACCGTTTCTTGAGGCGATCCCGCAGGGCTGGCGCGTCCCCGCCTTGCTGCGGTGCCGGACAGCGCGGCGGAGCCCTGTCGGGCCGGTCACACGCCACCTCAGAGTACCCTGCCTCGGACACTTGTAACCTGTCAAGCTTTAGGGGCGCCATAGGTCGGGTTCCCAAGGGCAGGGCGCTGGGGTGGGGGAGCAGAAAGGTACAGGTGGGGGTACCTGCAGCGGGGCAATCAGTGGCGGCCGGGTGCACTAGGGCTCCTGGTCAGGGCAGCAAGCCCAGCACCCAGCGACAGCCCTCAGTCAGCTCCTTCCTAAGGGACCCTTTCCTCAGCGCTGTGGGGGAGGTGAGATCCAGCAGTTGGGGTTTGGAGGGGTACATAGACCAACCAACTGCGGGGGCAGGAGAAGGACGCATGGGGCTTTCTCTGCTCTGGAAAAGGACCCGCCAAGGACCCTGGACAGAGACAGGAAGCTCAAACACGAGACCATGTGCAGAAACCCTTTATGTATGGTAAGCCTAGTTACTCAAACGCTTCCTACCGTTTATTTCGTTTAACAAATAGGGTTACATCTTCAACTATCGGTGTGTGGCGTTCGCTGGAGGGTGCCACAAAGCCAGATTACCCAGGAAACCATACCAAACCAACTCCGTTCTTGGTGAATGGAACCTGCCCACTTTGCAAACCACCCTCCTGCGCAACACTAAAAACATTGCTTACAAAAATAAACAAATGCAACAAGGCATGTTAAATCATTAAGGAAGACACACCCAGTCTCCTAAAGGTTGCATGAGGAGTACTGGCCCAATTCCAACTCGAGATTACATTCTCCCTACCGAAAAGTAGTGAGTGGTGAATTTTAAATGTTTTACTTAACTTCTGATCAAACTGCAGCATAAAACTAGTGTATATTGTTAAACAGCTGCCATGTTTCATCCCAAGTTAGATACATGTCAGAGATAAAGAAATGACATCTGTATTGAAATTAATTCCAGTCCTTAATGACAGCAGCAGCATTATTTTACATGCTCAAGCAGGTGTCTGACTTAAAGGAGGCTTTCAATGAGGATATGTGCAGCAGAGATCATTCCTGTTCTTATTTGTGTAAAAAGTGATTCCACAATCTGAAATTTAGGTCAGAAGCCCCCTCTCCTACTGAAGTCTTCCTTCACAGCCATAAAATTTGTATAAACAGGATAGTGGAAAGGCCTCTCTCTCTGCTCATAGCAAATTAGCTTACTGAACTCAGTAGCATCTGGAGTGTGCACCTTATAAAGATTTAAGCATATTCCAATATTTTAAGAAGAACTAGTCTCTCTTGGTTATTATGCAATTCCATTTGTAAAACAGTAACAATGATACACTATCTTCTCACTACCTGTGTCCTCGGGACTTTCTTCCTCCCTTTTACTCTCTGTACTTTCCTCTTCTTCCTGTTCCTTCACCAGGATAGCCTCCTTTACTCCATATTAAGTTTACTTGGAAAAAATAAAATCAGTAAAATGCTCTTTTGTATGGGATGAAGTGTATTTACACAACAGACTGACACCCAAGGTAAGTTATCAGGTAAACTGGCATTAGCAAGATATTAATCTAAAATATGGTCTATTAGTGTTGACATATACTGCATATTAATTGTCCAATACTCCTCCCTTACCACTCAGTATCTGCACTCAGCATAGATCATCTAAGTTTGCAAAATGACCATTTGCATTAAGAAACCATATAGAAAGATCCACTACATGTTGACACCTTAACAGAAACAAATCTATATATTAAACAAGAAAACCATGCACAAGTTAAAAAATACAAATGACACAAGGTGTACACATTCATCCAGAAACAATATTTATTTAACATTGTGTGTATATATATATATTCTGCATTGCAGACTGTTTTCCATTTTATACATCTCTATTTACAGTGATTTAAAATATTCTCTCTTTTTTTAATCTCTGGCAAATATATACAAGGTCAACAGTAACTACATTTCACATTTCAACAACAACAAACAGCATTAACCAGTTTCAGTAAGACAGTTAAGATAATGGCTTACATGCACCAATAACATGATCTTCAATGTGTGTGATCTTCAGCTCTGTAAGAATGAAGATTTTTCACTGGTCCCAGGTTAAAGGACATCATGCAACAGAGACTGCATTTACTACCCATTCTGTTTAGTTTTTCACCAGCACTATATCCTGAATGTTTGGGAGTGCATACCAACATGCAGGGTTACACACTGGTGAAAAAAGGGCATCTACACAATTCAAGCCCTTTGGCCAAACAGATTTGTCCACAGAAAGTAGGTTATTTGCTGCCTGTCCTCCTTTTGTGACAATGATAAAATTACATAAAATGCCATAGTAGTAAAAATCCTTCAGAAATCTTAGTCCAGAGAAACAAACCTTGTATGACAGAAACAGTAAGAAAATACTATCTCAATCCTTGCAGATTGTTTCATTTTGCTAGTCAAACTGACTGCAAATTCTATTTTGTTACATGAACAGTAAGACTCAAAAGATTCATTGTAAAGTAGAGGAATTTATTACAAATTTAAAAAACACAGCACAGGGTACCTCAGTTTACTTATAGCAAATAAAAGCTACCATAATAAGTCCAAAATGTATTGTGTTGAGATGATCTACTTATTCAAAATCTTTACTAGCTTTTGCCTGGTGTCCTTGATATGGAAAAATGATTCCAGTTAAATGACTCCCTTAAGGTTATTTACTTTATTACATGTTTCATTCCATAAATAACCAACTAGTAATGCCTTTGCCCAAAAGTAATTACTGTTTTCTTGCAGAAAAGTGCAATGTATTGTTTCCCAGTCATATTTGAACACACAAACATTTTGAACACTCGCAAACCCATGAATACTTTGCAAAAACAAGTAATTTATTCTGAGTGATTGCCAACTCATATTGACTGAAAATTAGAAGCCATGTACTTTTTGAAAGTAACATTTTTCATAAACAAAAAAATATGCAAGACTAGTGAATGGTCTGAACTGGAGGGAAAAATTTCAGTAGCTTATTTTCTGTCACTTCTAAGTCCTATAATGTCAAGGAGAAGAAATTTAATTTACTTAGAGAAACTACTAACAACCTGTTAAAGGGATATTCAGTGCTGGGAAATAGCAGGCTCAATTGTCCTACACCTGAAATAAAGATACAGTGACAAAGCACCCTAAAGGAGTCTAGTTTTATTGGAGGGTACATCTAAACTATTAGTTATCTGTGTTAGAGACGCGATATAACTATTTGCTCATTTGAAGACATTTCAGTACTTAACTTGATTTTTCTAGAACCTATTAATTTTTTTGTTTGGGAATCAAATTTTTTTTAAATTTAGTTTGACAGAAATATTCAGTCAAAATACTGGGGTCTTCTGCTCTATTCACTCATACTTCACTGCTTGTAAAACTGTAATAGGCATTCATGACAAAATAATTAGTTGACAAAGTCCTAGCTCAAAATGTAGTCCAGGATCTCAAAATAACTGCACAACTGTTTCCATCCATGTTTCCTCACAGGAATAGAAAAGCAATCCTTTACATTAGAAGGGACAATTTTTTGAAGGGTGGACCCCATTTTAATTACATTTGGTCCCTTAATGGTCTCTTTTGGTATACTGTCTGATGCATGTAGGAAAGATAAAAAGAAATTTGCTTTTCTGTACTCCTATAGGGATCACACTAAATCCTGAAACAGAAACAGAAGTTTGCATCTAATTTAGTTAAATCTAGAATTAAGCTGTCTGGGTTGGGGTAGATTGTCCACTAATAAAGTTCATTGCTCATCCAGATTGTATCTGAGGTTCTCCGTATTAGACTTCAAGGGATAACTACAAAATAAACGGAACTTATTCTTATTGCAGATACTGACCCCTAGCCAACCCTCAGGGCTGGTCTACACTACGGGATAAAATTGATTTTAGATACGCAATTTCAGCTACGTGAATAACGTAGCTGAAGTCGAATATCTAAAATCGATTTACTCACCCGTCTTCACCGTGCAGGATCGATGTCCGCGGCTTGCCATGTCGATTCTGGAACTCCTTTGGGGTTGGTGGAGTTCCGGAATCGATATAAGCGCGCTCAGGGATCGATATATCCCGTCTAGATTAGATGCGATATATCGATCCCAGAGCAATCGATTTTAACGCGCCGATACGGCGCGTAGTCTAGACGTGGCCTCAGGTAAAATTTACTCATTATTTTAAGTGCATACAGCTATTTTCTTTCTTCCTGTTTTATGCTTTGCAAGCTCGGCTTAATAAGGCAGGATTTTAAAAAGCCATATTAAAAATATTAGCAATGGTCATATGAACATATATATGCCAGCCTTGCAAAATTTTATTCTCACACTCACTTGTGTTTTGTTTTGATGTACCAGTGATGGATCAGTTTCCCCCACTCCTCTCCATTGTCTTCCATCAAAATGTAATAGGCTGGTATATATACTGGGCTCTCAGCTGATCTATTATGACAATTTTGAAAGAAGGGTTTATATATTCATTTATACTTCAGCCATAGAAATTATCTAAATAAACTTTCAGGCAATGCACAACCTTGATTATCCAAATGCTATAAAGAATAAATGAGAAACAAAGGAATTTTCAATAAGGCCCAGGTCCTAGAAACAAAACACTAGGTTTAAAATACCAAACAAGATACCAAATATTGTATGGTCTGGTTTCAGCTGAATACTCGGTGCATGTACACTACAGTGAATTTGCCCTTTTTATTTTACATGTTTGGAATGGACTGGCACAGGTTACTAATGGCTTTGCGCCTTGAGTTCTGCAATCATTCCTGACTCGAGAAATAAAAATACATGTTCACTGTCTACAATTCTACTCTCACAATGCCAATGGATACAATAAATATACCTAATGCACTTGATAGTAAGTTTAACATATTAAGGTAACATGTCTTAGAGTTAGGCAATGCTAGATTGCAACAACTTAGGGTTTGTATGATTTAGTATTTAAAATATCAAGACTGTCTTTTTGTTCTGTTTGTACAGTGCATAATAAATAATAGCTTAGCTCATATTCTATTTATCACTTTTTTCCCCACAATTTAGGGGGACAGTATTTTGTATAACTTAATTTCAAAAAATTCTTTTCTTTGAACAGTCAATTTGGTCATTTCTATCTTCAGGTTGTTTTGATTTTCAAGAGTTTTTTATTTTTGATTAAAAATCAAACTGAAACTACTTATCAATCCATTTGTGTGAATTGTTTCCAGGGTTAAGAAATTAAAACACCTTAAATCTTAAAAGCAGGTAGCAACTGGCTTATCTGGAACAACAAAAAATTTAAACTGTTTAAATCATCTGTTCCAAAATTAATTTCAAAATATATTTGTGAACCTTTTATCATTATTTTGATTTTTTTTCCCCCTTGAACTAAGCTTTAAAATTAATTACTAGTTATCCAAAAAGTAAAGCAACCCCCTTTTATTTGCCACTAATTAGTAGTGGATCATACTCCCAAAATTTTCTAATATGTTTACATTTATATACAATACACACACAACTGAGGCAATTGATTGTCAACATGTGACAATGTATGTACCTACCCACACACAAACCTCACATGGTGAGAAAAAGCTCTGCCCCAGTACATTCTACTATTCACAAAAGTAATGCAAATAAAATATTTTGTCAGAAAACAGTATTTTCACTATTCCAATGTCAAAACAGATGATTTTAATTACCTTAAAAGCTAGTAAGAAATACGAGAATTTATTTGGAAATGTCAGATTTATTTATCTGAGACTATTATATTTGCAAACCATACAAATATCTGATATAATACATAACTGGTGTGATAAAATGGTCACTGCTGCAGAATGGAGGGACAGGCTCCACACTCCTAAAAAAGCTTTTTCAAGGTCACATCACAAATCGGTATTTGAGATGTACAATAAGGTATAAAGTCTCAATATTCTGAAAACTATACTAAATGGATGGATAGTAGAGTATTTAATCTTCACTTGCAACATTCGTTTAAACAGCTATTACTTGTCATCTTGCTGCCTGCATGAAAAATGGCTCACAGCTCAAGCAAAATGCCACTTGAAATAGCTTAAAAGCTAATCAAAGATTTAATGAGCACGCCTGTTATTTTATATTTCCTTAAATTATGAAGCCCCAGAAAAAAGAACAAATTACAAATGCCAGCATATTATTGTACACAGTTATGCTAAAATCAAGAGATAATACATTTATCTTTACTTAAATGTGTATCTACACCTAGCTACAGTACCCATGGTTCTCCACTTCAGATCTGTGCATATATACTATCTCAGATAAGGAGGAATGTCGTATTCTACATTCTGACCTCTTGTATACTGCAACTGTATTCAACTATTGCAGGGGGCTAAAACTAGTGCATGATGTTACATACTAAATGCATTATAATTACGGAGAGACAATAGAGTGAGGTAAGGAAAAAGAACTTAAGTCTAAATCTTTGTCAGAAACCTATTATTTTAATAGTTTTTTACTTAGTTTAACAGTAGCATACAATACCCTCCAAAGTCAACTCTAATTATTCTTTGTTTGTATCCCAAGCATTTCCATTTCAATTAATGCCACAGTACTTTGAAGTTCACCAAAGCTTAATACATCATATTTCACAACTACCTTGACATGGATTGATGGACACATCTAAAAGCATTAATGATATATAGCACTGACATGACACATTATAATGGCTGCTTCATTTGTGTTAATGGATGAGTCATTCCAGAACATAGAGAGGTTGATCAGTGAACATCTGACACGAAGCACTCAAAGGATCCTTTGGACAAGTTATTATGTATCATGTCAGTCCACAGTGTGGAACATCTAGGACGTTAATATGGACAGAATTTGAACTCTATCAATAAGCATATTATGGTGAAAGTAATGTGCATATACGCACAAAAGCAGATTAACGAATACTTAACAGATTTATAAAATATAACAAAAGGCACTCCACCAAAATAAGGACTAAATACCTGCAAAACTGGTTTAAAAAAGTAACAAACTTAATTCAAATCTGAGCACCCATATTTGACTTCCCATTTGAAACCATTTTGCTGAACTGGTTTAACTGCATTTTGTAAAAGAAATGGATCGTGATATGGAAACTTGTTTGCTAAGTTTTAGCCTGATGCAAAATTTTTAAAGAGTTTTAAATCCCGTAAGTGAAAACTAACCGTGGAAAATACAGAATCTCAATAGCTGAGCTACCAAACATCACTATGTATATACCTCTACTATACATACATACATACACAAAATAAACACTCAAAAAAATATATTGGGATTCTTCCAAAACTAGCCTGACCATCTGACTTACATTTCCATCTCAAGAACTAATATAAAGGAATAATTTGGTCCTTATCAATTTGAAATTATATTTATCTTTAGTAATATTCCTTTTTTTTAAATGTTATCATTCCTCTTTGAATGTGAAATATGACGATTAAGTGACTAAGTAACTCATTCAACCATAAAAATGTCTTCCTTTACCTGTTTATAAGTTTGAAAGTCACTTTGAAAAAATGCTACTTGAAACGAGGGTGTTAAAAAGAGAAGAATTGAAAGCTCAAAACAACATTTAAACAATCAACCCATTAAATAACCACTAGCAATGAAATGCCATTTTAGTTCTGAATTTTGTACAATCTTTATAAATCAAAAGATAGCCTGTTATTTGTAGCCATTTGTTTATATTTTTTCACGTGAAAATTATAAAACAAAAGTGCCTACATAATGAAAAAATGTAACTCTAATCTGTTCCATGGGTTAATGGCCTGTAAACTTCCAGGTCACAACAAAGTAGAGAAAAAAGACTGAGACTTCCTCTTTTCTCCTTAGTTATCCAAAGAAAGACACAGGCTAAAATATGATAGACATCCTCCTTTGTAATCAGAAATGTACTTTTAAGTAGTGATCGCTAGCATAGGTAGCCATTGCTGCCCATACATCAATCACATAGATTCAGGACTTGGCTCAATGGCATGAGTTCAGAGTTTTCTAGGAGATTACCATTATCTCAATCCCTGATGCATCTCCTTGGAGGATTATGTCTGGACTACAGACTTCTTAATCTATGCTAGGAACACCTAGAAAGCAGGAGGGGCTCCCTAACAGCTATGATATCATAGAATGCAGCCTGAGAATCCCTCTCTTTACCTGAATATGTGCTTGTTTCAATTCAGTGATCATCACCTCACACAAATAGAAGCAGAGCTAGTAGTTAATTATTTCTGGGAAAGTGTCTCTCGTTCCCACTTTTGAATTATTTCAACAGGTTTGGCCTTTCCAAATTCCAGTGTGTAAGCGGAATGACCCTGTGTCCTGGAGGGGAAGACATATAACATAAATATGGCTACAACGTCATAAGTAGTACACTGTGACCTATGTTCTCTACTTACAGCCCTCTCTTTATCTGAGGGGCAACGACGTGGTAATAGGCATGCCTCCACTGTTGAGCAGGAAGAGTTTCAGAAGTAGAAGAGTGGAGGGGGGGGGAAGGAAAAGAACAATTCTCATTTTAATGGAAAAGTGCATTGGTCAGCCAGGAGCAACAATGACATTCCCGTCTCCCAGAATTGATTGCACAAACTCAGAGAGGTCCAAAGTCACATTAGAATCTCTGAGGCACTCCTGGTTCTAAGAAAAATCATGATCCAGTAGTCTTTGCAGTACTATAGACTGATAAAACTAACCCGTTTCTATTTCTTAACAAAGCCAAAGCATCATCTCATAGGGATCACATTCACCATTTCCTCCAATATCACTAGTCTCACAGTGTTGAAATGGGACCGATCAGCCTACGATGGATTGCACATCACCCAAGGAGAAAGGAAGGTGTGGAAAAGGCATACAGTACATTTTATACTGCTTCACAACCATGTTCACAACAGGTGGGGACTGGGAGCGAGGGGAGATTTATTGCTGTTTCATACAAAATACAGGATGATATCTAAACTGAATCAAATGAGATCACAATGGTCAGTATTTTCACACTGTGGTATGAAGGTTCTTGTTTTTGCCCAAGGATGAACTGTCTGTTGGTTAAAGAGGAAGAGGGGAGTCAAAGCTACACCTGGGATATCAGCTGCATATTGAAACTTGGGGATCGAGACTGCTTGGTAAGGGGAGCCCCTGGGGTAAGGAGATCTTTACCTTCCCCAGCTTGGCCTAGCCGGTCCTCCTGTAGACTGATAGTTGAAAACCGATTGGAATTGCCAGCTGCTAGATTAGTAACACCCTCAGTGCCAACCCCAACAATGCAAGCTGCTTGACCACCATTCACATAGTCAAATGATTTACTGGAGGAAGCACTGGCGGTCCGGATTAGGCTCAAGCTACTGGCTTTTGGTACCACCTGCCCAGCAGGCAGGCTGAGGTGTTTCTTTGCAGGTGTCATCTCAATTGTTTCTGCAGTAAGGTCAGTTGGTTGGTGCAGGTGCTGCTTCTGAGCTACTGAATCTCGAGGGCTTTCATTGGATTTAGTGGCAGGTGATGTTTCTTTATCCTTAGCTGAATGCCCACTTGCTGCTTTCCTTAAACTGCCCCTCTGGGATGTGGATGATAGAGGCTTGGTCCCAACTGGCTGGCTACTAAGGGAAGCTCCTGATGAAAATCCTTCGTCAGCATCATTGAAGTTCACGGATTCCTCTCTTCCATTTATACCCTCAGTATCTACAAAAACCCAACACAAACAAATTAGACCCAGAAACTAAAACAGTCACGTTACATGAAGTAGATGTATACAGATGTAAACAAAACGTCACTAAAAACAAACTTCACTTTCTGACCCAAACACTTTTCCACTTGTTAACTGATTCCTGCAACCAAAATTTTTCCCTCTATGCATAGTGGATAGTAACTTTTGTCAGCATCAAATTCCAGTACTCTACACTAGCAGTCTGATTTACCTCTCACTTGCCTGATTTTACACTGATGTAGCCTCATTCACTTCAAGGGAGTTATTCCTGATTTACATGTGTAAATACAAAAAAATCAGGCTCCATATGGTTTATTTATTCTCTGTTCCATTCATATGCAGTGTGCCCAGTTCTCTCACACTTGTATAAATCTATTACACTTTTGTTTACACAAGTGAGAGGAGAATCAGAGCCTCGTGTACATACTTTTTATCTGGGTAAACCTCTCATCTGTATTAATGCACCATCTTCTGTAGAACTCATCAGCTCAAGCATTACTAGTAGAGGCACAGATAATTGTGAGCATCTGAACAACTCTGCTTGACTATCCAATCCATTACCCAATTCAGTCTAAAGGATTCTTCACAACCCCTTCACTCATCCTTTCAGCCTAGGTTGCTATTTTTATCCTGATTGAGGGCTGCATCTTGAGAGGTACTGAATACAGTAAATACAGCTCCTGCTGAAGTCAATGTGAGTTTCTGCAAGAGCTCAACAACCTTTAGGAACAGGTCAGACCATTGGTCACCAATCACCACCATGCCTGCAGGTGTAGTAGATTTTAGCATTTGCCAACTGGCACATAATGTGACTAAACTTTTTCCAGGAGATAAACCCTAATTCCTATTTGTCATCTCTCCTCCAAACCCCAGTCTTCCTTGCACTTCCAGTAATTACATGAAGCTGGCTTCCATCATATTGCCTGTAACCTGGCTGCCTAAATATCTTCTATCTATAAAATACCTCTTTGTATATGGAATACAAGATTAAGCTGCAAGGTGCTGCACACTGTGGAAGAGACTTTGTGCTTCTGAACAGGACCTGCCTGTCAAACAGCAACCTATCACTCCAGGCCATGAATGGAGAACAGAGAAAACCTAGAGGTGGCCTCAGTTTCCTAGGATGCAACCTGAAGTCTGGTTCTGAAAGTTGAGATTTTAAAACCCAACTGTGAAGGTATGTCTGTGTTTCAATTAAAAACCCATGACTGGCCCATGGGGCTTGGGCTCAGGGTCTGTTTAACTGGTATAGACGTTCAGGCTAGGGCTAGAGTCCAGGCTCTAGGACCCTGTGAGGTGGCAGGGTCCCCATAACATCTAAACCAAAATTAAGCAGACCCTTATCCAAAGCCAAGTCAGTTGGCATAGGCCAGCTGCAGGTGTCTAACTTTGGTGTAGACATACCCTGAGTATATATTAAGTCAGTGACCTTTGGAAATAAGTCTGACTTGACAGGGTGCAAAGGTGGATGAGCTCTGCTGGTTTACTGGCTAAATTTAGTGGCAGCAGGTTCCTTTGCAAACTACTTCTAGTTTGTGGTTTTCATTTTGCTCCCTTATTTTCCATTACTAAGGAAACAGATGCATTTACTTCTGAAGTGTTTGCTTTAAGTCCTATACCATGAAAAGGGTTGTACAAAAAATAGCAAGTATTTTCATAAAAAATGCAATTTTGTTTCAGGCCATTTTGAAACCCTAAGGAAATTCATAAAGTAGTTTTTACATCAAAACATGACAAAATATGCATTTATCATGTATTTGAACAGGACTTTGAATGTCAAAAATTGTAGTTTTTGCATTTGAATGAAAGTGTGCTCATTTTCACTCCAACTGTCTTACTTTCAACATTAAAAAAGCAAAATTTCACCTTTTTAAATAAAAATAAGGCCTTCAATTGTAAGAATTTCAGATTTCCCTGTGATAACCCTAAGTATGACTGCTTGTGGGAAACCCCAGGAAGTGTACATGTCTGACGGCTTCAGCTGCTGCATTATTTCAGTGAAAGTTTGCTCACTCTGCTCTGGTACATACCAAAGAGCTTGTCTGAAGCTCCCTAAATGGTGGCAAAACGTTTATGAGTCTAACATACAGGAATGAACCTACCCTTCCACAGACTGTTGTCAGTGCACTGACAAAGGTAACAAGTTGTTGGTGTTAAACTTTCAAGTTAAACTGCACCCTATTGAGGCCAGTGCTTTGCTCTTGGTGCTCCTTCACTGTGCAAGAATATCGAGCTTGGCTATGCATCATATTTCAGAAGCAGAAAGCAGAACAGCTTTACAGATGGGTTTTTTTGGGTCCCTTTCCCTTGTAGGAAACCCTTTTCGTTGAAGCTAAGATCACTGTCATTCCTGGTTTCAGCCTCCCAAGGGGCACGTAGCCACTTTCTAACCTAAAGCCATTCTCAGTAGAATACAATGCTGGTCTGCTTTATTATGTAATCCTCATAGAATTGATCTAATCTTTAACCTCCCATAAACTGTAAGAAACTTCACAGTACTGCAGTCTTCATACTTGGAGAAAACTTTAGCTTCAGGACAAGACAAGCATTTTAAACTCTAAGGGATATTTTCTAATTATTAAAATGCATTTACTACAACTTCCTGAACACATTTAAAATATGGGTTTTATTTTTTTTCCCATTTGATCAAATCAGTCCTTTAGAAATATAAAAGTGTTTGTCTTCTCATTTATTCACACAAATACTTCCCCACATTAAACAATGAGACATTTTATGAACAACCCACCACCACTGTCCTCAAAGGTGCTGGTAAAAGGATGATACAACCGAAATACCCTGAAACCAAAAGAAGCTTTTCCCATCAGACCCAGCATTTATATTCTTTTATACTATCATGCAAAACTCAATGAAAGTGCATTGATTAGGAACCACAGCAGCAGCTAACACCTCCTCTCTCAACCTTCCCTTATTCAAATGGATGATGTGTAACTTGCAGGAAGACACCCTTAAGCAATATGGAAAAGCTTTATTTGAACACTGATGCAAATACCATGAAGAAGCACCGAAGTGTTCATGAGAAAATAATCAGGGATGCTAAACAGATTATCCTACTTCAGAAAAAAAAACCATGAGATAGCAGAAAAATTGGAAAGGTAAAACTGTCAAGTATCATTCAATTTAGAGAGGAGAATGAGAGGCTTGGTGCAAGCTTTTGGATGCTGCAACCATGCAGAGGCTCAAGCAGCATAGCAATGCTGAAGAATGAAGAAAACAGACAAGACAACATGCAGGAAACTCTCTCTAGTCAGATCCCAGATACTCAGGAAAGTTCTCACTGGAGTGAAGTCTTTCACCTCAGTAAAATACAGCTTAAATATATACAGTTGTCCCACTGGATGGTAGTTTTCTTTTAATACTACCCTCAAAGACAAGGAAAAGGGAGAGTGCAGTTCAGTTCTCTATACCCCTTATTTGGAACAGGTAACTCAGAAAGTGGTAGGTTTCTTCTTTTCCTACAGAACAGTAACAGTCAAAACAACATCTTTCTCCTGAACAGCCCCATAATTGACTACAATTTTGGAAAGGAGAGGAGAAAATGACAAGTCAACCACACAGCTTTTGTCTTCAAGTTTCTCCACATTTTCTATAGAAATTAGTGCTTCTCTAAAGAATGCACTTTTATTGTGACACAGAAGTCAATACAAAGTAAATCCAGCAGAAGTATTACATTTATTTTTGGATTTGTTCCATGTCAGCTTTCCCCCTACCATTATCTACTGGCCACAAATGACTGTGTATATCTACTGCTGCAACCCGACAGAAGAGTATGAACTCACGTAACCCTTTTAAACACACATCCTTTCTGAGGCATCACTAAGCCACCTCTTGGAAACCGGCAGAACATTCCATGTATTGGTTCCAAACACTAGTTTAAAAGAGATATTTATTCTGTTTATCCATCTCATAATTAGATGCATAAACAAACTTGAACAATGAAAGGGATTACTAGGGTTTACCAAGAAAGATCTTTCTTGTTTCATGCTGTTGTCAGGTAGGACATAGTCACTCAGTTGAGGGTATTTGCTAATTCAAGTTTTCTGCAAATCATCATCATCAATTAACAAGGTAATATACATAACATACAAATAATAATTTAAGTATTAGTAGTCAAATCTGCTTTAGCTCCTTGGACACTTTCCAGCCCAGAATATTACTGAGTGGCAAAGTTTGCACAGTTTGAGCAAACAGGCAACTGTCAACTTTCTATGTTCAGTTATCTGTTCAAATATTCTTCACTTTCATATCCAGGAAGACCATGCAAAGTGATGCAGACTCCAAAGGAACAAGTCAAAAGATATGGATATTTTAAAATAACTCAAGTGTTAGAAAGGGAAGGCTACATTCTTGGCAACCATTTTTAATGAAGGTTCTCTGCAAAGCTCAGGACTTCTCCATATCTTTCAGGACATGCACATGCAACGGTCAGTACAGTGGAATAAGACGAATCAGAACAAATGGAGTAAGGATGGGGTAGGGCTCGTTTACTGAGCATGCTCAAACTCACTACGCACCAAGGAGCAGATTCTAAAACTTCAACAGCATCATGTTTTTATAAGTATCTTATTTTCCAAAGAAGTGGGATGTTGTGACCCTCATTCATTACATGCTGATTCACTGTGGTGGATTCCATGGTAACAATACATCAAATCTAGAAGAATCTCAGATTTTTGTTTCCACAAGGACACCCTGAAACGTATGCAGTACATATGAAACAGTCTGCAAACACCTTCTCTGTTTCAGAGAAATTGTGACCTTTATAGCTGTTGGAAATGCCAAAGGAATGTTCACACAGAAAAGAAAACTTAAATTACAGGAACAGATTAGGAAGATCAGAGGACTCTTGGGAATACATTTTCAGCTAAAAACCTGGGGAATTAAGCACTCCACCACCACCAAGAGAAGTCATGAATCAAATTCACTGCATGAAAGCATACCTCTTACCAAGTACAGATGATAAGTTAATAAACTCACTAAAGGAAAATGAACCTGTATCAGACAACTCACATAATACTACATGTGGCTGCAAGGGCAGCTGTTGCAAAATCCAACAGCATACACCAAAAGAACCTGTTCGTGAAGAAAAACAGTCACCGTTTTAAAGTGGCTGGAAACGTTACAACTTGATTCCAGTTAGGGGATTGGTGTGGTTGTTTACAGCCAGTCCACTCACACAGGCTAACAAGATGGTGAAGCTTTAGTGAATAGAAGTGTGGGGAATAAATATAAAAGAATTTATTCAAAGCAGAACTCTGGGAATCTACATCTTAGGCAGACCCAACTTTAACAGCGACAGGAAATTCACTTTGGAATTTTGAAACATTGTTCCAATACTATCTTGTTAATCTAAAGTTGTAGTAAGATTCTTTTATACCCTAAAACGGATTCATCAGGTTTTCTGAACTGGGCTCATGCTCATTTGGTGCAGTATTTTTCTCACAAATATTAGAGTAAACATGCTCAGTAATAGGAAATTTCCAAGCAATCTCAATGCTCTTAGATGCTGCCCTTGCCTTTTCGTTAGCCATGCCAAGCTGCCTTTCACCACACAGAGATGCAAGCCCCAGGCCAGCCCACATGATAACAAAAGGTAGTACCTGACCTGGTGCTAGGTATATAGGGGATGTGTGTATTGCAAAGAGAAGCTAATACACCCTGGGATAGTGGAAACACGCACTAGAATGGAAAGTAGTTCTGCCTGGGGATAGGGAGCCAGGATCTTCCTCCGGCAACTGCCTCACTGACTTCTGCCTCCTCTCTGTCCTACCCTCTGTTGTGGCTGCTGTCAAGGTGGGCTCCGGTGAGCCATGCTCAGGGGTCCTGCGCACCAGCACCTCCCCCTCTTGCTCACGTTTGATCCCTAGGTCTGTGGAGCCGTGCTGGATCGGGGAGCCAGGAATGCTTGAGTCAGCCTCGTTTGAGAAGTCAAAGCCATCTGGGATTCAACACACAAAATTTTAGTGCTTTTCTATTCCTTTCTAGGCATTCCAATCCAGGCAGGGAAAAGAGAAGATTTACGTGGACGTGGAAAAACAAAAGCACTATCCACATTTAGAGCTGGTCTACACTGCACTGTACAGCAGGTTATGGGGGGGCAAACTGCAGAGTGCACAACAATGGTATGCTCCAACTGCTCCATGCAACACTGCTGGAACAAACTAAAAGATACCTACGCTTTTGAAAGAGGAGTATGTTAAATGTGAACTTTGTATCTTTTAGTTCATGCCAGCAGCGTCCACACACGGCATTCTGGTGCACTCTGCAATTCACACCCTTATAATCCAAACTGTATGCACTGTAGACATAACCTTACTTATATACACACACAAATACATTTGTGTGCACACCCACGGAAAGAGGAAGATGAACTATATTGTACATGAGAGAGACTGGCAAATGAACAAAACGATATCAGTGCTAAGGACAAACATGACTGAAAATCTGCAAAATAGTAACGTTTGCTTCTAGGCTTGGGCAGCCTGACTTGACAGATCATGAAGCACTCTGGTTTTTGATACATAAAAATAAACTGTAAAAGAAGGGACAGGGTTTGAAACCAGAGATCGAGTTTTCCCTCTGCGATATCTTAAGTTCCCACTTTTTACTTTCAGTCATTTATGCAGCTTTTTCAATGGATGTTTTTATACATGCAGGAACACAAAGCTTTTAAATATGATTTCTAAGCAAGCTTTTTGCCACACTTATACTGAAGGTGCACCTGACAACAAGAAAAAAACTACCACATCTATTTTTCTTCCTTGCACAATTAAATACTGTTCTTAGCAATACAGGTATCCCTCAAGAAAAATAGGGGAGTGAAGGGAAATGAGATAAATTAGTCAAAAGTAGTTTAGGAATTTTTCTCTAAGAACAAATGGTCGGATTTAGAGCTGCACAACTCATTTTCCCACAGAATTAAGTGGGATCAGTGGTTGCTCAGGACTACTGAAGAAGTCAGGCCAATAGTACTTCTTGCACTAATTACAGATGGGAAACAACGTGGTCTAACGGACTGAGTGTGAGACTGGGAGCCAAGAACTCCCAAGATCTAACGCACCTCGGCCACTGATACTCCATGCTACGCAACATGGAAAAGATACCTAACCTCTCGAACTTCTCCATCTGTAAAAGGAGGGTAACATTTACTTACCTACCTACCTCACAGGACTACTGTGAGGTTTAAAGAGTTCATGGCCATGCAGTGCTCTGAAAAGATGTAAAGCGCTATATATTGTTACAAAATACTGCTGTTAGAAAAACAATTAAATGAAACTATTCTGTCAACATTCAGATTCAGAAGCTAATTGGTAACGATGGAGATGAACACAGTACAGTAAGTTATTCACGGCACTGTGGGACTGCTCACCTTCTCTCCTCCAGCGATGGCGACGGATGGAAGCTGTCGTAATGGCAGTCCGAGAGATCCTGGGCACTGTAGGAGTAAGCTCCACCTTCAGCACCTTCTGGCCTTCTTGCGACATATCAGGGGCATCAAAGGGCAACGAGTTCTTCATGGCATTTGCAACCTACGGTAACAGTAAAATCCTATGCAAATTCACCACCCTCGACTATACTAAGAACAGTGCCAGATTTCATTGTCAGACTGGATGGGGAGACAAAGATTGGGCAACAGTGTATCAGGCTGCCACACATAGACATGGCAGTGACTTCAGGACTTCATGACCACTGACAGGCTCATTGCAAAGCTGACATCTCTGAACTATAGAAGACTTCCTTCTCCCTAGGAAGGTTTGAGCTTCCCCATTCTCATTTTATTAAATGATCTGTTTGTTTTGCTGCAGACTCACTGCAGAAAGAGAGTATTCCAACAGAGTCAGACTTCAGGTGAAACCCAGTAGTACTATCCTTCAAGAATTAGGTCACAAACCACATCAGTGCAAACAGCACAAGTGCAATCAATGGCTACATAAATAAAAATAGTGTTACCTTCACAAAGGTCACATGATTAGCTCCCAATCTTCAACTACCCCTTTTTGTCAGTTTTCTACAAAATGTTAGAGAACTGCAGCATGACAAGTACAGAAGCTCCACAATAAGTTGTTCTCTACAATAAAAGATAGGTACTAGAACTGATGATAAAGCTGGAGCTCTGTTTTTGCAGCTCTGGAGAGCAACTGATCTCTTCCAGTTTTGAGACTTAAAATACTATTGTAAACATAAAAGCAGCTGTAAAAATGGCATTATAGGGTTCCACATTTATTATCTTTCAGTAACTTCCAGATGAAACCTCCCAGTTTACAAATAAAAAGATGGCTGTTCTAATAGCCAGCTGCTAACAAACTAGAATATGAAAGTCAAGTTGGGGTTTTTGCAGCTTGTGCATCATCACCAGTATAGTAAACTTGCTGTCAGAATTTGGTTCACAACTTTTTGATAGATGAGAAAAATAGAATCCAGGTCATTATCTGTGGCTGTGTTTACTTTGCAATACTAATACACTAATAAAATAAAAAATACTAATACTTGGCACTTACATATCTTAATTCAAGGATCTCAACATTTATTAAAAAACTTTCCCCTAATAAAGCAAGCTGATATTACTCAAAGAGGAGTGATAAATTTGAGTAACAAGGTATCATTTCCCTAGTTATTTTTCCGCCTTTAATCTCACTTAGTCCCATCCTATACAGCAACAACAATTGCTATTGCTTTTCTCTGCAATTCAGTTAACAGGCATTAAGAAGAACAATGCTATGTAGTCACCCAACTGTTTTTTTCTTGGATCATTTAAAGTCATCAGCGATTTATCAAAAGTCGAAGCTGCAGAGACAGAAGTATTTTAAAGACTGAAGTTTGTATTAGGATGTATAACAGAGCTGCAAGACATGGCCCTTTTTAAAATCAAGTAATTTATTTGGTTGATCATGGCAAAGACATGCAAAACATCAGTGAAATATATTTTAAAATTGACAGAACAAAACCCAGAGATGGATAGTCCTATGCCAGTTCAACTGAAATCCAGATTAACTGAGGGCAGGCCTACACTACAGCCGGGATTGACACACTGAGATCAATCCACCAGCAGTCGATTTAGCGGGTCTAGTAAAGACCCACCAAATCGACAGCAGATCACTCTCCAGTCAACTCCTGTACTCTACCCCCGCCCGCCTCCGATGAGAAGAGGAAGGTAAGGCAACAGGCAGATTTCTCCTGTCAACCCCCCACAGTGTAGACCCTGCGGTAACTCAGCCTAAGATATGTTGACTCCAGCTATGTTATTCACGTAGCTGGAGTTGCATAGCATAGGTCAATTTACCACAGTAGTGTAGACATAGCCTGAGTATACACCTGAAACAAGAGGCTCTACTGTGACATACAGGCTCATTGCTACCAACTAGCAAAGGGTTCATGACTGTCAGCAATTCCTACTAGGCCTGACAAACTCACTACACCTAACACACTGCTTTCATACTATTTATCCATAAAGCAAAGTATCAGATGAAAGCTGGTCATTATATTGTTGTGAAATATATGTACTATACTGACATTTAAAAAGTTTTGTTTAGATACTGTAGTATCTAACGTCTGTAACCAGACACAGCTGACAAACAGGTTTCCTCCAGACCAGGAGATAAGATGGGTCTCTCTGTCAAATGTAAACCGAGCACTGAAAGCCAAATCTGCATACTGTGAAACAGGCAGATGGAAAGATGCTGTAGAATAGAACCCACAGGGGGTTGTCTTATCTCTGGGGTGCAAAGACAATGGACTTTGGGGTATAAGAGGGAAGCACAGGGACCACTCTTTTATTCTGCGCTTGAGGGGGTAACCGGGCAGTGCACTTATGCCATGAAAATAAGATTTCAAACAACCTCGGCTGAAATGATGTAAGGAAGTTCTTAGATGAGAAATTGCTTCAGATGACGTTAGCTTGTTATAGTTCAGTCTAAGTCTACCAGAAGTGTGTTATTTTATTTGTAATCTGTTATTCTTGTTACCTCTTCTCACTCTCTCTCAAAATCGTTACCTCTGTTACTAAACTTATACAGTAGAACCTCAAAGTCATGATCACCTTGGGAATGGAGGTTGCTCATAACTCTGAAAAAAACATTATGGTTGTTCTTTCAAAAGTTTACACATGAACACTGATGTAATACAGCTTTGAAACTTTACTATGCAGAACTAAAGTGCTGCTTTTAACCATCTTAATTTAAATGAAACAAGCAGACACGGTTCCCTTGTCAAATTTTTTTTTAAACTGGCCCTTTATTTTTTTTAGTAGTTTATGTTTAACACAGTACTGTACAGTGTTTGCTTTTTCCCCCCTCCTGACTCTGCTGCCTGATTGCACTCTTCTGGTTCCAAATGAGATGTGTGGTTGACCAGTCAGTTCGTAACTCCGTGTTTGTAACTGAGGTTCTCTGTATTTGTTTTCACAATAAATAGATTACAGTGCTGCGTTATCTTGGAGCAGATAGTCATTTGAATCAAACAGGCTGGTGCGTTCGTACAATTCCCTTGGGAGTGGGGAACCTGGTAATTGCTGAGTGTGTCAAGTGACGTGCTGGATTCTAGACGGGGATGCTTTTGGAGTAGCTCGGGGCTGGGGTCCAAGAGTTGTTCAATTGTAATGCAAAAGAGGGGCTGGTAGAGCCCTGCGGTGATTGCTTGAATGGCTGAAAGGCTGGTGGCATCTGGGAGCTGACATCTCGCTACCACAAGAAAACCCTTTGCCTCAGAGGAGAGGGAGTCTAACAAGGTGACTTGTAGTCCTGGGCACTCCAAGAAAGTGTCACATCTATTTTTTTGTTAACATGTTCTTTTAGTCCATACTCTATACCAGGGGTAGGCAACCTGCGCCATGTGAGCTGATTTTCAGTGGCACTCACACTGCCTGGGTCCTGGCCACCAGTCCAGGTGTCTTTGCATTTTAATTTAATTTTAAATGAAGCTTCTTAAACATTTTAAAAACTTTATTTACTTTACATACAGCAACAGTTTAGTATTATATTATAGTCTTATAGAAAGAGACCTTCTAAAAATGTTAAAATGTATTACTGGCACACGAATCCTTAAATTAGAGGGAATAAATGAAGACTCGGCACACCACTTCTAAAAAGTTGCCGACCCCTGCTCTATACTTTTAGTCTCTTCTATACTGAAGAGAAACACAGGAAAATGCATTGTTTAAACTGTGAGATGTCCTTTGTCTAAATTCCTGTGGTTGTATCAAATATTTTGTACATAGTTATGAATAAATATTCTTTTGGGAAGGAGTTCTGCCCAAGGAAGGGAGGGTGAGTAATGGCTGTGATATCTGAACTGTGTGTCTTGTTTAACAATATTAACAATTTTAAACTGTAATCCCATTGTTCCCTATGATTGGGGAAATTCTGGTAGAGGGTAGTCTCTCCTCCCAGTTTATTGGCACAGCATAAAATTCTCTATAGTGCCCACAAAAGGTCTGAGGAAAATAAGTCAGTAAGGTAGTCATCTGCCCTTTGGAAAAGTGTAACAGTTTATCTTGGAAAACTCACAAGTGAAAAGAAAGGAGAATTTTACACAATGTATGTGGATGTTCTCAGGAACAAGCAGAGTAATAGTGTTGTAAAGTTTACAAGCTTCTCCTCTTTCCTTTTTTTTATTACAGTTGTCCACGCTGCCATCCTCTCATCACCCAGGCATGTAACCTGGGGGTTATTTTTGACTTGTCCCCCTTCCTTACCACACACATGCAGGCCATTTCCAAATCCTGCTGCTTCTTCCTCGTCAACATCTCCAAAATTCTTCCTTTTCTCCATCCCTAGAGCCAAATCTCTCATTACATTCTGCCTTGATTACCGCAACAATCTCCTCTGGCCTCGAAACACACATCCTGACCCACTTCAGTCCATACAAACCTGATCTTTGCCTGTTGTTTTGATCATGTAAAACACCTTTTCAAATCTCTCCATTGGCTTCCTATCTGACATAACAAATTTTAAGATTCTTCACACCTTCAGAGTTGTACACAACTCTGCCCCTCCCTGCTTATTCTTCCTTGTCAAGCTTTGTTTGGTCTCACCCCCTCAAACCCTTTTTGTTCCGCTATTGCTCCCAAACCTCATCCACTTGGTTTGTAAGTCTCTCTCACAATCCCCTTCCATGCATTCTCTGATGCACAGTACAATCTCTCTGCATTCATCTGCAGGGCCATCCCTAGGGAGGTTTGGGATCCAGGACAAATCAGCCCCACTCAGTGGTGCATGGGGCCGGGAGCGTTGCAGCACCCTCCACCCACTCCTAGTTCTTGCACCTGTGTCTTCCGGGACCGACCGCGGTGGCCAATTGCACCAAGCTGCAGGGCCCCACAAAGTGCGGGGCCTGGATCAGTCACCCTCATTTGCCCTACCCAAGGGACGGCTCTGTTCATCTGCATCCTGCTCATATTCCCTCTTAAAAACTCCTGCTGTGCTGCCTATAGTAAATCAAGCTGACATGGATATAAGATGTACATTGTTGTTCTCCTTCCCTGATCTCTGTCTGTTAACGTCAGTACCTCAGAACAGGGACAGAGCTTAGTCGGAGCTAATGAAAAATCTCAGTGCAACAGCAGCTCCAGAAAAATATGAACCTTAAGTGTGGAAGACTGACTGACAAGCACTTTCAACCCAGATTGTACTGCTAAGGAGAAAAGGGAGAGGGAGAAGTCATGCAAGAAAAATAGACCTCATCCAGCAGGAAAAACTTGCTAAAAAGTCCACTTGCATCAGTCCCAGCCCCTCCTGAGAGAAAAGTGATGCAAAAAGATGCAGTGCCTAACTTTAAGCACTGAAATAGGCCTCCAAGGAAGATTGTGGAATCCCCATTATTGAGCTTTAAGAACAGGTTAGACCAAACACCTGTCAGGCATAATCTAGGTTAACTTGTTCCAGCCTCAGCACAGGGGCCTGGATGTATGATGACCTCTTGAGATCCCTTCCAGCCCCACATTTCTATGATACTGTCCTGTCTTACTGCCTTATCATCATCCCAAACCAGGCCCATTAAGGCCCAGGTTGGTGATCCCAACCTGAAAGACCCGAAGACACTTCATGGAGGAAGTAGCATTCTGTCTGTGCGAACAGAGCTTGCAACTATCAGTGACAAAGCAGAACAGGCCACAGGCCAGAAACATCCATCCTTTCCCATGAGGAATATATGCTCAGCCAAAGTCAGTCAAGTAAAAGAAGCTGGGGCATCGAGCAGTGACGGTATGGGATGCGTCTCAATCAAATTAATAGGTCAGTGGGCATAGTGATGCTTGTCTCTTGCTTACAATCAACTCTTTTGCCCAACACACTTTGCGTGAGAGTGTATGCTTACTGGGGTAGCCTGGACATCTTGTTTTGCACTAAAGACTGGGAGTTCCTTTTGAAGCATTGTGCAGAGGACCTGAACTGGTATAGGGCAGATGCTTGATAGAGAGGCACTCTTTAGTCCACAGTAGCTGGGCAAGAATATTGCATCTTTTTGCTTAACTTCCCACTGTAAAAGCCCCTTCTACAAAGTTTTCTTTGCTGTGAGACTGGCACAGGACATTTGGTTGCAGCAACTTAGGGTATGTCTACACTTACCTCTGGAGTGATCAATACAGTAGGGGTCGATTTATCGTGTCTAGTGAAGACGCGATAAGTCAACCACCGAGCACTCTCCCATCGACTCACGTACACCACCAAAGTGAGAAGCGTAGGCAGAGTTGACGGGGGAGCATAAGCAGTTGACTTACCACAGTGAAGACATCGCGGTAAGTAGATCTAAGTACGTCAACTTCAGCTACGTTATTCACATAGCTAGTAACTTAGATTGATCCCCCCCGCAGTGTAGACCAGGCCTCAGTTTTTCTTCCTGGACTAAGTTATTTTTCTTGCATTACTTTTCCGCCTTTGGTACAGCCCCTGGGCAACACTAAAGGTGCTTGCTGGCAGTCAGTCATTTACCTTTCAGTTGTTTTGTAGCTTACTGAGGTTGCTATTTTGGTCATGTTTTCTGTTTAGAGGAACACAAAGGGACATAATCTTGTTTGTACAGGAGCACTACATGGAGTTTTCTGAGAAGAAACACCAAATACAGTGGGCTGTGATGTTGCTCTTTTTAATGTAGACCAATAATATTTCCCCAACTATGCAAATACCCTGGTACAGACGTCTAAAAAAATTAACTTTCACTCAAAGCTCCTTTCACTCCTGCATGGACTTCAGATAATTTGCTGTTGTCTTTACATATGCCAGAGGAGGATGGGATTGAAAATCATGTGGGAGACTAAATGAAGTACTTCACTGAGTGACAGCAATTGTTTTAAATGTTATTTTAAACACTGTTTTATACTGATGCTAGATTGCATGTGACTTCTGGAAAATTTAACTGGATGAAAGAGAATTGTTTGTTAAAGAACCCGAAGGGTCATCTGCCTTAATATGGAGCAAGACAAGGGACATGCAATCCGTCTGTCCTAGAACTTAACTACAATTCTTGTAAAACATGCTTAGAAAAAGGCAGGGCTTCCTGAAGAGTCCTTTGATAGCTGCAAAAAGGCAGACTGAGGAGGACAAGCAAATGACCAGAGAAGGAAAAAAAAGGAAGTAGCAAAGAGCAGGGAGGTGGTAAGAGACAAGGCTATAACAGTCACTAACAGTCGAAAGAAACTACCAAACTGCTTGTTCAAGAGAAGAGGGAGAAAACACTTTTGTTAACATTGTAAAAATAAAGATAACCTAGAAGGATTTACAATCACTCAAAAAAAAATTTTTTTAAGCTGATTGTTCAGTTTTAATCAGGAATAAAAGCTGTTACACCAACAACTGAATTCAAATACAGAGCCACTTACATGCTTTTGTACTGTAGCATGTTCTGATAGATGCCCACTTCTCAGGTTCAATATTTAATTTAAAACTTCCAATCTAATGGTGCAATGAGTCATTTCCTAAAGGAAATTGCTGTTCTAATAATTCACTGGATAAGATGTATTTAAAATGCTTCACTCAGAAAGCACAAAACTAAGTGTCCTAGCCAATATTAATTCATCACAAGAACAGTTTTATCAGACTTATGGGAGAAGTACAGAATTTATCTTGGGATTGGCCAAGAGAAAAAAGATCCCATTCAGTTCTTCTCTGCAAACAGGCCACTACTCTAAGGTATGGGGAAAAATAATATTTAGAGTTAGCAAATTGATTCACTGTGTGTTAGTCCAGAGGTCTACCACCAAAGCCTATTGCCCACATTAATTCCTGATCCAAAAGCGGTGCAAGGTGCCAAAAACTGCAACAGTCCTGTTTCTACCTTCTGCTGATTTTGTTTCCTTACCTCGAATCTCCCCCCAACCTCTACCAGAAAGAAAACAAATTCGTCCTCTCTATTTGTCTCTCTCCTTCCCCTCAATCACCTCCAACTTTGTCTGTCTCTCTCTTTGTTCCTCTTCTTTCTCTGTCTCCTTTTTTATTTCCCTCCTTTCATCTTTTAGGGTCAGGCTAGCAACTGCAGTAGAATTTTTTTTTAAAAGCTATATTCTTAGAGAAAAGTGTCTTGTCTGGAGGGCTGGCTGCAGAATGGAATTAAATGGATTAAGACTGGGTGACAGTCAGTCAGTTTAAGACTGCAGATAGCTCTGTTGATAAAGTTTGTCTGAGAAAGTTCAGCACTATTCCATTTCGGCTCCTCCCACCAAGAATACTGTGGGTGGAGTCAGTTGAACAAATTCTAAACCCCGATTAACCAGAGGTGAGCAGAACACCAATTTGTTCACCACCAATATCATGTGATATCAGATGATTACTTAATTTGACCCCTTTGGGTATGTCTACAGTGCAATCAATGACATGTGGCACAGCCTCAGCGTGGCCAGGTCAGCTGACTTGGGCTCATGGGGCTCAGGTTACAGGGCTATAAAATTGCAGTATAGCTGTCCAGGCCTGGGCTCCAGCCTAAGCTGGAATGTCTACACTGCAATTTTACAACCTGATCCCTGCAAACCTGACCCAGGCTCTGAGACTCAGTGCCAAAGGGTTTTTTTAATCGCAGTATAGACATATCCTAGGAGTTATCTTTGTGTAGCTCTTGCTACAAAAGTGTGTGTGTTTTAGACTAGAACATTATATTAGGAAATCCTATTTCCTAGCACCAAGGAGTTATTATAAGCGCTAAGTACCAGAGCTTAACACTTAAGCAAAAGAGGGTGATGTGAATAGTAGCTGTGTTAAAATACCAAGCATCAGACTACAAATAAAATTCTGGCTGGTAGTAAATGGTTGTAACTGCTAAATGAACCTTTTAAGAGCAATCCATTTTATCAGCACATTCATGTGTTTTTTAATCAAATAAAATTATTTCAGTGGCCTCTTCCTTACCAGCAGTGGCTGAGAGTAAAGTTCAAGCTGTGCTCTGTAAATTATGTCATCCAATACCTCTTGGCCAAGACCCCACTGTCCATTATATCTACAAAATAAAACAAACAAGACATTCATCATTCAGTACTTTTTGAACCCAAACCCTTCTCCTTTGTATCTACAAAGAACATACACTAAGACAGTATAACGGAATAGATGGAGCACCTCAGTTATTATTCTAATTGATATTACAACAAATTGTTCTCTCCCATCTCCCAGCCAGAAGGATGTTATCATGGTAAGGATAACAGTAAAGAAAGATGGAGGGGCACCATTCGAAAATTATATTACTTAGTATAATCGTTTCAGATTCGTGTGTTTAGGCTAACCCAGTGGCTTCATGTCACACTGCCATTCCTGGGGACCCAGGTTTATCAGCTACCTTGAAGCTTGCAAACATTACACTGGTGAAGAGAAGGGATACTGTGGAAGTGACATCCCTGGGAGAGAAGAGCGCCACTCTTTAGCACCCAGCACTGGTGACTGAATGCTGATAAAGGCATTCCCAAAATGTCAGCTGGTCAAGACAGCAAGTCAAGGGAAAATAAGGAGATAAAGCAGTGGCTTAATTCATGTTTTCATGCATAAAGACAGAGAGAAAAGAGGGTATTTTAATTCACTAGGAGCCATCCAGCTCTTCTTCTTCCAAACTCCACCTACTTACATGGCATAATAGACACCTGTGAGCAGTTGCACCATGAAATCAGGATCTAGTACCACTCTGTTACAAAATTCTTTCCAGCGTTTCTCATGCTGCCGCGGAAATCCACTCACGCAAAGCCTGGCAAAACATAATACAGAATCAAAACTCGGACCTCATGAAGACTTTAAGAAAACACGCTTAACATCCATTAAATGTGAGACACTCACGTGATAAGCTCTGATTATTCTGCCAAACATTAACTGTTCAGTTTCTTGCTGCAAAGTCTCAAGTCAGCTCTTCATGCATTTAATCTAGTATCTTCACAGCAGAGCCTTGAAATATTGGCCATAATTCCTGTAGTCTGACTCCATACATCCTTATTCACAATAGCTTGGATGAAATCACCAACCAGCTAGTTGTGAGTGTGGGAGACGGAACTTCTCAGAAGCTAGCCAGAAGATGTGAGAACAACAGTGAATGTGCCTCAGACAGAATGTTTAGTTTACTGCTACGGAATGAAGAGCTTATCTCCTCTGTAACATACTGTAACAGAATATTAATAGGTGACTGTTTCATTTAAAAAATAAACTGGGGAAAACAAAGTTGCGTTCTTTATGAAAAGAACTATTATTTCAGATGGCATCTTTTTATATTGTCAACTCCTCGGAGCAGGTGCTTTGCCTTCCCCACATCCAGTTCAGTGCTGAAGCACATCATATATATTCAACGAATATAATCACCACTTTTATTTAGAGCTTTGAGATCTGAATACCAGACAACATGGAAGATGCACACAACCATTCTAATGTATTTAATGCAGAAGTACACTCACAACAAGGATTTCTCAGGCAAAGAGCTAATGTAACAAGCATTAGCCCTTAAGAGCAAGAAACACAATGGAACCAAGGGGCTGATGATAAACATCTTAGCTCTTTCTTGCATCAGACATTTCAATGCTCAACTTTTACAGTGAGTTTTACAAAATATTGGGTTCGGAAATTTCTATGAAGGTTCTGGACAGAGCTGGGAAAAGGCTGTAGAAACACCTAACTCAAGCAAAGGGCACAATAATGATATAGATAATGACAGAGGACGGTATTGAGAATGCCAATCTTCCATTTAAAAAAAAAAAATCCTTTTGGCCAGCACTGCACCATATACAATCCTCTTTTCAGTAAATACTGTAAATGGCATTTTGTACCACTTGTCCGGAAGAGACCCTAGATGCCTGAATATTTCTCTCTCTCATAAAAAAACATGAGGGAATGAACTGGCTAAGAATAAGATAACCACTGTTTAATATACAGAATCATCTAGCATAAAATACTAAACTAATTTAATCTGCAGTTTGCTGGTTCTAATTCAATCCAGACACAAAATATATTATTTGATATGTTTAATGACCTATATAAAACATACTGGTAGTCCAGTCCCTTCCTAGTGGGCAAGGAGAGATATGGACAAAAACTGATAGCATACATGGCACTAACTGGCAACTCTGGGCAGAAAAAGGAATGAATGGGTCTGAAGATCTAACCAACCTCTCTCATCATTGTGCCAGTGTTCTTCCAACTCAGGAGTGAGAAACTTTGGAAGGAGCCAGGTGAGGAAGTTTCTATGTAATTATTCTGTGAATAGCTAAGGAACTTTTTTCCAGGTTCATTAAACCAGCGCCTTTCATGAGCATAAATTCACACACAACAGGGGGAAAGGAAACTCAGTGTTTTACAGACTAGCATGTCAAAATGATGCTGATGGAAAGGAGGTGGTTCCTAAACTGACTTCTGAAGGGGTTTCTTTAAGGGGAACTTGCAAGTGTGCACACAAGTGAGAGTTCCTCACTCAAGGTTGTTTGCAATACAAGAACAAGGACAGACACTCACATATTTGTATTTACAACATATTCCTGTAGGTAAAACACATATTCAGGAGGAAAAATGAAATGTTGGAGAGACCATTATACAGGGCAGATTACGATTATTAGGTAGCAGGAATACTCAGGTTTATAAATGCCAGACCCAGATGAGTATTATCCCAGGATTCAAGTGACAAGGAAAATTGGAAATCCATTGCACGGATTTCAGAAACGTCATGGAGGATAAGAATAGCAGTCAACTAGAGAACACTCCACTTGTGCCCTTGGCCTACCAGTTTTCCCATCTTTTTAAGAAGTGGGTGTTATCAAGGTATATGTTGTTTTAGCTGGCTGCTATTGTTAGTCTTGATGGTTTTACTAGGTAAGGAAGGCTTTATTATTTTAATGGGTTTGTTTTGTAAGTGTTTTACTGTACATTCACTTAGGGCAAATGTTTGGGTGATTTAAAGTGTCAGAAATAATTTAATAAGTGTAGCAATTATTTAAGAAAGAAAATAGGTTAACCCAGCAAGCATCTCCAAACCTGGAGGTCTAATTTCAGCTATGGGTGAAAGAAAAAAGGAAAACCAAGCACTGCATCAGAGGTACAACTTGCATGAGATGAACAGCAGATGCCATAGATCTGAGGTATGGTCTTGGTTTTTTGATAAGTTTCTTAGCTTCTTGTTCCCGGCGTTGTTAGGAACAAATTGTCAACATGCCAAAATCTCAAATTATTCCACCAAACAACTTGTTCTTTACTCCTAAGACCTCTGTCTCATATCCTGCTATCTCTAGAAAATCTGTTGACTGGGAACCTGAACATCAGGACATGAAAGTGCACTGACTTGAAGCCTTGCTGCACTTAAGCAGAGACTGGATAATGTAACAAAATAGTTGTATCATACTGAACCAATTTCTAATTAACTTCAGGATGCTTCTGTAAGATTAATGGAGGAGTTGTTATTTTCATACAGCAAAATTGGAATACGCCTCCTACTGACAAACTACATGTGTTCAGATAGGAAGATTTACTCAGCAATAACCAACCCACTTGGTCATTTGACACTGCCTATTCAGCTAAATTTTGGGTGGAGTTTAGTGGAGACATGCACTTAGACAAGCAAAATCCTTGGAAGTTAAATACAAGAAATACAGGAAAACCACAGGGCAGAAGATTTTCCAAGGCTACTCTCTGTATGCAGATGTGGTCGCCCCATCTCAAAAAAGATATATTGACATTGGAAAAGGTTCAGAAAAGGGCAACAAAAATGATTATGAGTATGGAATGGCTTCCGTATGAGGAGTGATTAATAAGACTGGGACTTTTCAGCTTGGAAAAGAGACGACTAAAGGAGGATATGATAGAGGTCTGTAAAATCGTGACTGGTGTAGAGAAATTAAATAAGGATGTGTTATTTACTCCTCATAACACAAGAACTAGGAGTCACCAAATGAAATTAATAGGCAGCAGATTTAAAACAAACAAAAAGGAGTATTTTTTCACACAACACAGTCAACCTGTGGAACTCCTTGCCAGAGGATGCTTTGAAAACCAAGACTACAACAGAGTTCAAAAAAGAACTAGATAAGTTCATGGAGGATAGGTCCATCAATGGCTATTAGCCAGGATGAGTAGGGATGTAAACCATGCTCTGTTTGCCAGAAGCTGGAAGGGTGCAACCGGGATGATCATTTGGATAACCTGTTCTGTTAATCGCTCTCTCAAGCACCTGCATTGACTCACACGTCCTGCAAGACAAGATACTGGCCCTAGATGGAGCCATTGGTCGACCCAATATGCCAATTTCTTATGTCATCACTCCCTGAACTCAATCTATCACATAATGAATCAGATTCAGCTCCCCCATAAATGGAACATATTCAGAGTGTGTGCTTGTCTCGATGTAATACCATCCAGTTAAACACCCATTATTGAAAGTGCTAGAGAGCAATACAAGCCAACAATTTGTAAGGTTGCAATTCATAAAGTTTCATAACAAAACCCTTGTGATAGCGTCTTTACAAAGTCAAGTTATCCTGTTTATTTGATGGTTACTACTGAAGCAGGTGGCTGACCGGATTTCAGGCACACTTATTAGGTTTAGACAGGACACTGGGAATTCTGAAGAATATAATGCGTACTCACATATAACAAATTCTATATACAAGGAATTAACAAAAAAACATCATCGATTTAATAAAATTGGAAAAATATCAAGTGCCTGACAAATTCTGCACATACTTGCACTGTTGCCAAGTATCAGATAGTAGACATGGTTTAACTAATATTCATAAAAATACTTAATAAGTCTCACAGAACAAGTGACTTACAAAAGTTAGAAAGGTATGAGAAAGAGAACACAGAAACATTGGCTTAATGACAGTGAAACAGAAGTTGCCAATGGAAAAAGGACCATTCAAGGATGGAGTACATGCAGGGGATGTGTCGAAACTAAAATCTAATATTAATGTAAAATAAGAAATGCACCTACAAGAATGTATGTCATCTGCACCTTTAAGCAAAATGATGGAGAATCGTTACAAATCGCAGGTGTCAGAACACAGACAATTAGTCAATAGTGCGAACAACATTGCACCGTTACAGGCAATTGGAAAAGTGATTAGCCTAGATCGATATGTCAATCAGTAAGGACGGTGGAAATATGCCATGCACTGGTTCACAGGCGGTTTTTCCCGCTTAGACCTTCTTTGTCCCTCTGTCTAACCCGCTGCCCTTTATCTGTAATATAAATATAGGTATTAAGTGTGGTCTGGTAGGGCCTCACATATCGGGTCTGTATAGCGCAGAAAAAGCGCGTGTGCTAATAAAACAGAAGTGTCCTACATCAACCTGTGGAGTCCTGAATCGAACTTGTGACAGATGATATCACATAGTTTTAAGCGATCACTTCAAAATATGTAATACAAGCTAACTTGTGGGTTATGGGACAATAAGTCAATCAATTTCAAAACTAGTTACAATGCATTCTGAAAGAAAATTCAGATAGTCCTAGAGGTAAGCTATTATTGTTTAAGGCAGAATGACTGAGGCCACTTATAGAACAGTCAAAAAAACACTTCAATTGCCACAAAAGTATCAAACCAAATGAATATAAATTACGATAAAATAAGAATGGGGGTACATACACAACAGAAAGAGTGGAAAGGGTGAAGCTAAGATAGCCAGCAGAATTAACAATATAGGACAATTACTTGGTGCATCCACCCTTGAGTAGCCACAATATTCTCTAATAGGCGTCACTTCTGAAGGCAACCAATGCAAAAGCAGTTTTTAGGGAAGGAGCAGGGCGAGAAAAGTGCACTGTGAAACTAGGATTTGGAGTCTCTCCACGCACACATGCTGTGATAGATAATATAAGAGTAGACTTGGAGAACATGAAATAGCTCAGTTATGTGAAACTGATAAGTAAATTTTCAAAACATTCAATGTGCAAATTACAATTCCAAAGTTACACTGTAACCATTTTTCACTAAGTGAATATTATTTCAAGTGTAAAAATCAGATCCGTGAGTTATAGTGTTATTTCCACATAATCTGAAGAATAAGGAAAACATTTCTACATGTAAAAAAAAGTATAGTACGCTGGCACAAACTCACCAAAGAAAAAATTCAACTAAGCTCTGTGAGATTCAAGAACAAAGGAATGAGTAGATAACAACAAACTAAATAGAAAAAAATAGAATAGGAACATAAGAACAAAGCGATAACTGGTAGACCAAGGTTCCTGTCGTACCCAGTATCCTGTCTTCTGACAGTGGCCAATGCCAGGTACCCCAGAGGGAATGAACAGAACAGGTAATTATCAAGTGATCTATCCCCTGACACCCATTCCCAGCTTCTGGCAAGAACCCTTGGTGGGAGTCCATATTGTGTTCTAATGGAGTATAAACTGACAGAAGCTATTTTGATCCTGCTGTACACTTGGAAAAACAATATCTGCATTGTGTATAATGCTTGTCAGCAATTTACAGGAAATACACTGCTGAAGCTGACAAGGCATATCAAAAAAACAGAGAAAAGGAATCTGCTGCTTCGTGAGTATGTATTATAGAGAACGATTAGCCACCCATGGCCTGCTTGTTTTAGCATAAAAAGCTGATACAAAGGAGAAGATGTGTAGGGGTATCAAAGATATTTAAGATTCTAGAACAAAAAGAAGAGCTTTTATGTCAACAAGCTGTTTTAAATACTACTCAAGAGGTCATGGAAAGGATGTGTATAAAGAATGAGAAATGATGGAACAATTTCTCCAAGTGCGGTGGTGTTATGAAACAAACTGTCAAAATGTTGTTCAAGTCAGTCATCCAAACCAACTCAAAAGTAAATTGGACTAACATTCAGAAGCACAGGAAATAGGTGGTACACTAACCAGGTTACTGGTCACTATAAAGAGATACAGTTGACTTGCCTTTACTGCAGGTCTTGACACACTACAGTTTTTACTATTAATGTTCCACAAAGCAAAACATTACAAGACCGAGAACTAAAGCAAATGCAACATCAGTGCATTATTTTCGTATGCAAAAACAGCATTACGTTTCTAATTAAATTATGATCTGTCAAGTTACCAGAAAGGACTGAGTAAACTCATTTGCTTTCTTTGCATATTTATAACGCTAGGAATGTTCCTTAAGCATGAGATCCTTACCTGGAACCCATCCTGCAAAGTGACTGATAGGAGGAGGCAGGCATGTAGACAATAGCAGAGTTGTAGCACAGCATGAGAAAGCCGAGCACCTCAAACCTGAAGAAAGACAAGAACATGAGACAAAAGAAACTACATGGATTCCGATTTTTAATAGTCCACCAGAAGGACTTAAAAAACATTGTTAATGGTTCACTCGCAGGACAAGATGGCATCAGAAATACAGTACATCAGCCCGTAGGTATCACTCTTCCATTTTAATTCACTGACTAGAAATAATCTATCAAAAGACTCAATATTAAATACTTTAAAAGGCATGAGATGTAACAGATTACTACCCTAATGCCACTGCATTGTATGGAGGAATAATGCAACAAGCTATTTTAGAATATGATTGAAGACAGACATAGTATAGGAAAAGTTTGCATTTCCCATAAATTATTTTAACCTAGTCTGTGTCTGCCAATCAGCCTTCCAGACTACTTGGCAACACCACTGACAGAAATGGTTCTGATGGAGAAATTATTTATATCTAATGAATTAGTAACAGATTTACAAGCTCTAAATTGTAAGAGAAGAGCCAGGTAAGGCCTGTATACAGTGAGTACCTACTGACCCACTGTTTTATGCTTCAGACTAATGAAGTATCTACAGCTTGACTACTCACCTGTTCTGTGCAGTGAAGGTTTCTCTCTGAGGATGAAGATCACTATAAACCACCCTGATGAGGTCATGTTGACATAGGGCTCCCTCAGTCAAAGCCATGGATCCAATAGTAGAAGGCTTGAGTGGGAAAGGCATGGGGAAAATAAAAATAGAAAATGCTGCCATAAGAAGGATCCAAACCTCACGAAATTGTATCTACTTCTCTGTTGTGGTAATCTGTAAAACTGCTAAAGATTATTCCTAAAAGATTTTAAAGGGACACAGTCAACTTAAACCAATCACATTTGTGTTTGAAATGATTTACATACCTGTAAGTGTTGTTGGTTTTAATAAAAATTAAGTATGCTAGCACTGAAGAATTAGAGAAATATTTCATTTTCGTTACCTTCTATATTTTGTGTCTAGTCAGTTTTCCTGTTTCCCCTATTGTTTCAGGAAACAGTAGGGAGAGAAAGCATTAAAAAAATAGGATTGCAGAACCAAGAAACATTGACAGGGAAAATCAGGAGGAATACTTGAGGCTACTTTTAACTCATATATTTTAAAATTTCAAGTTGACTTTGTCCCCCTCAAAATGACAAAAGCAGCAGAATCATTCAGTTTCAACTACATGCAAATAGCTTGCATAGATCAACACCCAAGAGCCACACTTTCAACTCAATGCATAGAGCACTAGTCACAAAACACCCACTAATGCTAAATAAGCTGTGGCATATCAAGGCCCTCCATTCTGTTTGGAGAACTTAATGGACATAGATTTGTGGGACTGAGGTATATCTGGTGCCACATGAAAATAGGGGAAATAGAAGGGGTATGAGCTATGCAAAGTTCCCAACATAGACTCATAGACTTTAAGGTCAGAATGGACCATTATGATCATCTAGTCTGACCTCCTGTACAATGCAGGCCACAGAATCTCACCCACCCATTTCTATAACAAACCCCTAACCCATGTCTGAGTTACTGAAGTCCTCAAATTGTGGTTTGAAGACTTCAAGCTGCAGAGAGACCTCCAGCAACTGACCTGTGCCCCATGCTGCAGAGGAAGGCAAAAAACCTCCAGGGCCTCTGCCAATTTGCCATAGAGGAAAATTCCTTCCCAACCCCAAATATGGCCATCAGTTAAACCCTGAGCATGTGGGCAAGGCTCACCAGCCAGCACCCAAGAAAGAATTCTCTATAGTAACTCAGATCCCAACCCATCTAACATCCCATCACAGACCACTGGGCATACTTACCCGCTGATAACCAATGATCAATTGCTAAATTAATTGCCAAAATTAGGCTATCCCATCATACCATCCCCTCCATAAACTTACCAAGCTTAGTCTTAAAGCCAGATATGTCTTTTGCTCCCACTACTCCCCTTGGAAGGCTGTTCCAGAACTTCACTTCTCTAATGGTTAGAAACCTTCGTCTAATTTAAAGTCTAAACTTCCTAGTGTCCAGTTTATATCCATTTGTTCTTGTGTCCACATTGGTACTAAGCTTAAATAATTCCTCTCCCTCCCTGATATTATAAAGAGCAATCATATCCCCCCTCAACCTTCTTTTGGTTAGGCTAAACAAGCCAAACTCTTTGAGTCTCCTTTCATAAGACAGGTTTTCCATTTCTCGGATCAACTGTTGTCCGTGAAGCATGTGCTGGTGGTCTATAACAAGCTGGCTGGACATATGAAATATGCTGCAGCCAACCTCTATACATGGGATCTGTGTGCCAACCCACTTTGTCAGTCAATGCTGCATGTTGTCAATGAGTTCAACTAACCAGACTTCATGGTGGCCTTAGGTCCCTTCATTCTGTGATGGGGCCTAAGCTGCTGTCGGGTGACTCAGCAAGCACCGCAAATGCTAGAAGATGAACTGTTATATGGTGCTGGCTCTCTTGTTTCCAGTTGTTAAATTGCATTAATACACTTTCAATCATCACTTTTCCATGTTAGCAATTGCTGTCATTGCCTTAGTGATTGCAAATAGGACGAGAGGTTATTTCCTCAAGACGGCAAATAGAAGGAACATGTAGTTCACAAGCAATTCCTCTAATACAGGATTTCTCAAACTTCATTGCATCGTGACCCCCTTCCAACAACAAAAATTACTACATGACCCCGGGCAGGGGGACCGAAGCCTGAGCCCCAGTGCACCAGGCAGGGGGGCCAAACCCAAAGTCTGAGCCCCACCACCCAGGGGGAAGGAGGGGGCAAAGCCAAAGCTTGAGGGCTTCAGTGTTGGTCAGGGGGTCTGTAACCTGAGTCCTGCCACCCAGGGCTGAAGCCCTTGGGTTTCAGCTTCAGCCCTGGGCAGTGGTGCTCTGACTTCGGCTTCAGACTCAGGCCCCAGAAAGTTTAACGCCAGCCCTGACAACCCCATTAAAACAGGGTTGCGACCCACTTTGGGGTCCTGACCCACAGTTTGAGAACCTCTGCTCTAGTAAGAAGGAGTTCAGTGTTTAGAAAAAGTTTGAGAACTTCTGCCCTACATAGTTCCAGATGCAACAATGCCCCTCAATACTGACCTGCAACATCTTTTATTTAAATCCTGGATGTCTCATATGAAAATCAAAACCTATGTTCATTTTACAGTGATTTTGTGATGTGGCTACACATCTGCTAGGGACTAGACTGAGACCACAAATTCACTTTTACATTAGTGTATGCAGGATTTAAACCCAGTGTTCAGAGAAAGAAGCCCAGTGCAGTAATACATTGCGCCTTTCACCTCACACATTAGTAATTTAGACAATGAAAGATGTAATATTGCTGAAACTTTTGATTGTTATTCAGATATATTTTAGACTGCAAAGAGCTATGAATTAGAAGAGGACTGTGTCCATTTTTACATATAAAGGGAAAACTAGAAGAAAATAACTTACCACTGCTTTATGTTCCTGACATAGCTATTTACTAAGAAATGTTTGTTTTTACCTCCAACCCTGAACAGCAGCGACTGTTGGCAAAAAATCTTAGGCCTGGTCTACACTACGCGTTTAAACCGATTTTAGCAGCATTAAACCAATTTAACGCCACACCAGTCCACACTACGAGGCCCTTTATATCGATATAAAGGACTCTTTACATTGGTTTCTGTACTCCTCCCTGACGAGAGGAGTAGCGCTAAAATTGGTATTACCATATCAGATTAGGGTTAGTGTGGCCGCAAATCGACGGTATTGGCCTCCGGGCGGTATCCCACAGTGCACCACTGTGACCGCTCTGGACAGCAATCTGAACGTGGATGCACTGGCCAGGTAGACAGGAAAAGCCCCGCGAACTTTTGAATTTCATTTCCTGTTTGGCCAGCGTGGAGCTCTGATCAGCACAGGTGTGACAGCAGCTCATCAGCACAGTAGCAATACAGTTCTCTGAAATCGAAAAAGCATCACAATGGCCTCATTGGAGTACTGGTATCTGATCGCAATATATGGAAGATCTGTGCTACGACTCGTTCAAAGACGAAATGGAAA
>NC_133778.1:21015068-21055668 GCF_003597395.2 Chelonoidis abingdonii | reverse complement strand
CACAGGAAGGGGTCGCCAGAAAACAAGCGCAGGGGGCCCGACCGGGGACCAGGACCCCAGGCAGGGCGGCGCAGGGGGAGGCCCGTGGACCCCGCCCCCGGCGGGCAAGGGGAAACGAGCCAACCAAAAACCCCACGAAGGGAGGAAACGCGCCAATAGGCCGTAAGAAGCCAGCCCCCAGGCAGGGCACCGAGGCCAGAGAATGCAGCCACAAGGGGGGGCCCAGGGGGAAGAGGCAGCACGCCGGGACGCGAGCCGGCAGGCAAGCAAATGGCAGGGACGGGGGGGGGCGGAAAGCCGCAGCCGCAAGGTGCGCAGGCCCGTGGCGAGGGTGAAGAGGGAGGCGGGGCCCGCCGCGGGGACGCACACCCACGTGGAAACCAAGTCGGGGGTGAGAGGCGCAAGAGGGCGGGGAGAAGTGCGGAGCCGTAGCCGGGGGGAGCGGGGCATGGCGGCGGCGCACCGGGAGGCCACAAGGGGGCCGGGGGCGGGCGGCCACACGGCCGGTGCCCACACAGGCGCTGCAAGAAAGGAGGGCCAGGGCCGGAGCAGGAGGCAGGAGGGAGGGGAGCCCAGCCGGAAGGCCCCGCACACCGGCCCGCCTCGGGACAGGCCAGAGCAGAGGGGAGGGGCGGACAGCGCAAGGAAGGGAGAAGCCACAAAGCAACGACAGGGAAGAGAGCGGCAGGCAGGCCAGGCAGGCCAGCAGACAGACACAAAAAGACCCCGGCCAGGCGGCGCCCTGCCAGGCAAAACACCCACGGAAAGCGACCCACAGACCGCGAGGCCGGGCACGCGGAGCGCTGGGGCCAAAGCAGAACAGACAGGAGGGCCAGCCCTCCGGGGGGGCCGCGCGGGCCCACGGACAGGCGCCCGGGGCAGGGCCAGGAGAGGACCCCAAAGCGGGCCCCACCCAGCGGGAGAGAAGCAGAAAACACCCAGGGGCCAAGGTGCGAGTCCAACCCCTTAAGCACAGGACAGGGGCACACGGGAGGAAAGGGCTCGAACAGGCAACAGCGGCAGCGCCCAGTAGCGGGGCAAGTCAGAAGGGGCAAAGGCGAGACGGGAGCCTGGGCGGATGCCCCACCGGGGACACCCACCCCACAACGGCGCCCAGGCTGCGAGCGGAAGCCATGAGCGCCAAGAAGAGGGCCAGCCCTAAGGAGCAAGACGGGCCAGCACAAAGAAGACGGCAGCAACACAACCAGGAAGGACGTGAACCGCAAGCGCATGGAGCGAAGCAGAGGCCGGCGTCCAGGAGGGCCACAGGGGCAGGAAGAAAAGACCCCGCCAGCACGCGGGAGAAAACAGACACGGTCGCAGGTCGGCCACGGGGCGAGAGCTCGGGCACAAGAGGAGAGGGCCACGACACAGGAGAAGGAAGCGAGGACCAGGGCAGGAGGAAGGAGGCGCAGGCAGAGGGAGGCAGGGGAGGGGCTGCGGTCAAACGAAGGAAGGGAGGACCCGCAGAAGGAAAGCCCTGCCCAGACGGGGACGTGAGCGTCCAAAAGCGGGGGGGTACCGGAAAAAAACGCCCCCCCCCCAAAAAAGGCGCACGACCAGCTGGGGAGCGCGCGCACCAGGCAGGAATGGAGAGGGCCGGACCCCACGCGCGGGGACCCCAACCCGCGGGGACCCCCAGAGGCCCAGCCAGGGAGGCGCAGAGCAAGAAAAACCCCTCCCCCCGGCCCAGGCGGCCGGGCGAGCGGGCGGACACGACCAAGAAACCGGGGGGGCGCGGCCCAAGAAGAGAAGCGGCGAGTCCCGCAGGAAAGGAAGAGCAAAAGACCAACAGCGGGGCGGGCCGGCCGCGCGGGGGGCCCGGGGGGAGACAGCGACCGGTACAAGCCAAGCCCGACCCACGAGAAAAAAACGCCACCAGGGGCAAAAAACGGAGAGAAAAAGAAAGAAAAGACAAAACAAAACGGGCATGAAGAAACGCAGACGGCGCGGGCTGGAGAAGAAAGGAAAACCAGGCGGAGGGAAAAGAGAGCCCGAGTAAACCAGAGCCAACAAAGCAACAGACAGGAAAAGACAACACAAGCTTCAGCAGAGCCATGCGCGCGCGGGCCGCCGTCCGCCGGGGTGGGAGAAGAGGCGAGATGACGTGGGGGGAGGCAGAGGGGAGGGACGGGAAGCGGCGCGCTGGAAAGCAGACGGAAGCAATGCAAAGCAGAGCCGGCGTGAGGGAGGGGCGGAAGCAAGAGAGGGGGAGGCCGGGTAGATAAGGCGGTGGAAAACGGGGAGGTGGGCGTGGCCGAGGGAGGAAAAGGGAGAGGATGCGGACCAGGGAGCGCGCCCGCACGGGGAAAAACAGAGAAGGAAAGCAAACCAAGCGGGGGGAGGGCACGAAGGCCGGGAGAGAACGCTGATCGCGGGGAAGCAGAAACAGGGGACGCGGCAAGCGAACCAAGGAAGCCGGGAAGGCGAGTGGGGAAGGGAGCGCGCGGCGAGACGCCAAGGAGAGGGAAGGGCCCCAGGAAGGGGGGACACCAGAGAGAGGAAAGGGGGCAGGCCCGAAATGCCGGACCGGGCGGCAGCGAGAAGAGCCAGCGGGGTAGACGGGGGGGGCAGGAAGCCCCAGAGTGGGCCAAAGGCCAGAGCGGACAGGGAGGCGATACGAAGGAGGGCGCACTGAAAGCGTCCGCAACCGGACAGCCAGCCCACCACGCACCCCAATCCCCCAGCCGGAGGCGCTCGTCCAAAGGCCGTCACCGCTTCCAAGAAAGCGCAGGGGCGCTGGAACGCGACTGCGGGCCCAGAGAGGCGCGCCCCCGCAGGGAAGACCGAAGAAAACACAGGGCGGCCGGGCGAAAAAGGGCCGGAGGGCGGGGGGCGGACCTGGACCAGGGGCCGAATGGAAAGCACGGGACGGCGATCAGGAGAGGGGAGGGCAGGCCCGCAGGGGGCGGCAGGCTGACGGGGGCGGAAAGGCTGGCGCCCGTCAGGGCGGGGAACCGTGCGGGTGGCAGCGCGGGCGGCAGCGAGAGCCCGGGGGAGAAGGGGGGGGGGCACAAAAAGGGGGGCACAGCCAGCGCCAGGAGAGCGGGCCGGCCGGACGGGCAAAGAGAAGGGCAGCGGCCGGTGGAGAGGAGAGCAGGGCCCGCGCAAGGGGACCTGGCCCGGTGGCATGAGGGGGGGGAAATGAGCACCGGGAACCGGGGGGGCGCGGCGGCTCACCAGCTGGGGGGAAAAGCCGCGGTGGGGAAAAGCGCGCCACGTGCAAAAGGGAGCACGGTAAGGGGGACAGACAGAGGCCCACACAGGGGCGGCCGACGTGGGCGGCGGAGGGGGCCACAGAGCAGCAGCAGCGCCTGCAGCTGGCGTGGGGCGCGGTGCATGGGGTGGCATGGCAGGGAGCAGCCGGGCCGGGTGCGGGGGCGGCGCGGCCAGGCATAGGCAGGGCCGGCCCGCCGCGCCCCATCGCAGGCGCGGGGGCGGAGAAACCGGCCGTGGAGCGGGCAGCACCATTCCACCGCGGCGCGAGGCCAGAAGGGAAGAGCGGCAGGCGGGGGCCCCACCGCGCCGGCCAAGCCCGACTATGGAAGCCCGCCCTGCACCCGTGCGGCAAGCCGCCGGGGGCCAAAGGAAAAAAGTGTGGCCAGCAAGCACAAGCGGCAACGGGGGGGCAGCAGGGAAGCAGCAAGAAGGCCAAGCCAAGAGCAACCCCACAGGATGTACAGGCAGCGAGAGCCACGGGCGACACCCAATGCCAGGGCAGCCATCGCAACCAAAACCGGGTGCCAGGGGGGCGGCACCAGCAGGAGGGAAAAGACACTCGTAACAACGAAAACAGGAAAAGTGGACACGTGAGCGCCAGGCGGCGAAACCAAACAGAAGTCCCAGGACAGGGGAATGCAGAGGCAGGAGCAGAGCGAGGTGCGCCGAGGACACCAGGGACACCGGGGGCGCATCGTCGGGAGCGGGGACCGGCAGTGGGCGGCGCACGAAAGGACGAGGGCCGGGACGAAAACGGGGGGCGAGCCCGGCCCAACGAAGGAAGGTCAAAGGAAAGCAACCCGAGACTTGACAGGCCACGGGGAAGGGGCACAACGGGGAGACAGGAAATGGGGAAGGAGAAAATGCCGGCGGAAAATGGGCAAACGGGAGATGGGTGGAAAGGCAGGGAATGACACAGAAGAGACAAACAGAGAGACAAAACACGCACAGCAGAGAAAGAGAAAAGCACAACACGGCACAGGCCCACACAACAGAACAAACCAAACCCGACACAGCACACAGAGCCAGATAACACCAGTAAGGGAAAGCAAACAAAAATAGAAAGAAGAAAAGCCACACAAAAAAAGACAGCAAAACCCAACAAGACACAAAACCACGACAAAAAGAGACTGAAGCAAAAAACAGTCGGAGGCAAAAAAGGCAGACACACACCAGGGCACACAAAAACGATGCCAGGCACCACCAAAGCACACAGGACCCAAGGCAGAGCACACACAACAGACGAAAACACAGCAACAGACAGAAGCCAACAGGGGGGAGGCGCAAAGGAAGAGAGTGAGCACACATGGGGGGGGAGAAGACTGAGCGGGGGGGCAGGCGCGGCCGCCGGACCCGTCGGACACAGGCAGCGGGGGGAGAGCAGAGCGGGAGAGCCGTGGAATCGGCCCGGCGCCTGGAAAGACAAGGAGGCCGCGGGGGCGGAGCGGGAAGGGAGTGCGGCAGGGCAAAAGGCATGGCAGAAGCATGGGCGGAAAGAAACGAGGTGCTCGAGAAAGGGTGGAACGCACAACGTCAGCAGCAGGCCACGCAGCACGCGACAAAGCCGAGAGCACAAACCAGCACCTCGTGGGGGCCCACGAGGGCGGGCGCCGGGAGGAGGAGGGAGGAGGGCGGAGCAGGAGCGAAACCAAAGCGAGGAAGGCGGCGGCAAGGGGAGCAGCAGAGGGGGCGCCTGCCGAGAGCGGGCCCCGCCAGGCGGAGAGGAAGGGTGGGCGTGAGCGCACCGGGGCGGGAAGATCCAGGGGGAGAGACAAGAGGCTGGAGAAGAGAAAGAGGGGAGGGGAGGGAAGGCGTGGCGAGTCCGGCCGAACCAACGAACGCCGGGGCCCGGGCGCGCTGCGCGCCCCTAGTGAGGAAGCAGAGACAAGCCCCCAGCGAGTTCACCGAGAGCGTGGCCCAGGAGGGGTGGGAGAGGGAGAGGGAGGGGGCAGGGAAGGGGGGACAGGGGGGGCGAGGAAGAAGAAGGAAAACAACAGCACGGACAGCGAAGCCCGGGCGGAGGTGGACCGGGGCCGGGCACCGCCCCCCTAGGGCGCAGTCGTGCAGGGAAGCAGCATGTGGGCACCGGGATCACCTGAGAGGGGCCCACAGCGCAAGACAGAGGGGCCCGCGGAGGAGAGCCGAGGCGGAAGGAGGTCCGCGGCGGACACGCGGCAGAGGGAGGCAGGGCAGAGGAACCCGGGCCCCGCGAGTGCACAAAGCAGGCGATACAGGGCCGGGCAAGAACACAACATAACCGCCACCCCCACCCAACCGAACACGACAGCCACACCGCCGCGACCAAGCAAACCCCGCGCCAAGGCACGAGACAAAACGGAAAAGGAAAATCAACACCATAAAACACCCCAAACAGGAGAAACACAAACAGTAACCACCCCCAAGCAGACAATGCCATGCCCAGAGACACTCCAAAGCAACAAACCAAAAAAAGCCTCAACCACCCCAGAATCAAAGCACACCCCCCCACCGAAACACACGGCAGCCAACGCCCGCCACGCGCCCCCCACGAACCTCCCCGACCAGCCACACCACCCCCCCCACCACAAACGCTCCCTCACCACCCCCGAGCCCAGGCCAAACGCGCGCCACTCGCTCCCCCCACACACCACAGCACGCCGCCCCAGCCACCCGCTCACCACGCCGCCCCCAACCACCCCAGAAACGGCGCCACGCCCCACCTACACAGACCACCCCCACTAGACACAGCACTCAGCCCCCCAAACAGCCACAGCACATATAACACCACACACACCCAAAGCGACACGCAAACCAACAAAGCGAAGAAAAAAAACAACCACTACAAAAAAAGACAACAAAACTGCGCACACCAAACACAAAGTCACCCCAACCTGGCAATCACCTAACCCACCCCCACAACCAAAAAACACCACAAAGCGCACCCACACACAAACAACCCCATCACCGCCCCCCAAAAACAAAGAAGAAAATACCAAACAAAAACCACCCACCCCGCCTAGCAAAAAACCCACACAACACCCCACACCCCAAACACCACCACAGCACAGCCACCACCGCACACAAAAAAAACACAAGCACCCCATCCCCATCAGCAACCCGTAACATACGAAGCAAATCCAAAAAGACAAAACAAAACAGACACCGAAACACACCCACGACAACCCAACAAAAGCATACACCCAACAAACAAACGAAACACTCAACAAAACACCAAACTACAAACCCCACCGCCCCACCAACACAACAACAACCGCGGACACACACACGCCCGACCCGCCCAGCCCACACAACCAAACACACCCAAACCAGCCAGGCAATCCGCCAACCCAGCCAAAACACCAAACCAGAACCCCCAAAACTCACCGCCACCAACCACAAAAAAACACCCACAACACAAGCAAAAACGAACAAAACAAAGCAGACCGACACACCCACAAATGAACAAATGGAACAGCAGCCACACCAACACCAGCAAAAAAGCCAAATCGACTCGAAGCACGACAACCAAACACGCCAGCAAAACAGCCCCAGACACAACCCGCCAGCAGCAACCACTCCCTCAAGAACTCAACCGCCCAAAACGCCGAAATGAAAGCCGCCAACGAAACCCCTCACAGACCAAAACCCAGCGCCAAAAGCCACCGCCCGCCCCACAAAACCGGTACACGCAGCCGCAAACAGACAGCCAAACAGCAAAGAGAAAACACACACAACAAGTGAAAAGCCAACCACCAGCAGCCGCAAACACAACGCCCAGCCCCCACCCACCCCAGCGGCCCGCACCAAACCCCCCAAACACCACAAACCTAGCAACCCAGGCCAACAAACACAAAACCCCCCCCCCAAACATCCCCCCACAACAGCCAACCCATCGCCAACAAACACACAACACAAACCCCTACCAAAACGAACAAACACCCCACAAACAGGCCCTGGCAACACAACGTAAGAAAAAGCCAAAAAAAAAAACACGACACACAATACCCACGCAAAACAAACCCACCAACCACAGCCAACCCAAGAAACCAAAATAACACGCCCCAAAGCAATACACACCCACGCCACACAAAACAACTACAACAACAAGCCCAGCCATAGAACCATAAAATCACAAAAATAAACAAACCCGAAACACAGGCCCAAGCCACCGTTACATCCCAGACCCCACCAGAGCACACCACACACAGGAACACAATCCGCACAACAAACACAAAACCCGCCCACCACAGACCAAACCCCCCCAACAAAACACAGCACCTGACAAAAATCCCCCGCGCGGCACAAACACAAAACAAACACGCACACCAACTCCAAAACACCCCAAAAATCCGCCCCAAAGCAACAAAAAAAAACCCAACAAAAAGAACAACACACAACAACCAAACACACCAACCCAGCAAAGAAACAAACCCCACCAAACACACACAAAGCGCCCAAGCAAGACACAAAACCAGAACAAAACAAACAAATAAACAAAAGAACGAAACACAGAAATAACCCCCCCCCCACCGCCACCCACAGGCAGCACCCAACACCCCAGGCCAGCAGCACCCCACCACCCAAAGGACACACACACACGCAACACAAAAAAGCAACACCCCCCCACAAGACACAAAACCCCCAACAACACAACCCCTGAAACACACAACACAGAAGAAAAAAGAAAACCAAAAAAAAAAAGAGATAAAAGAACACCACAACCAAACTCACCACTCACCATGAACTATCAGGACCATCACAACATCAATCACTCAAACCGAATACACAAAACCCCAACGCACGCGTGAAAACCACCCAAACGATCCCAAAAAACAACCACCCAACCACAGACACGGCCAAGCACCGTCGCGGGAGGCCTCTCCAAAAGATAGACAACCCACCCAAACACAATCACAGAGACAAGCCGACAAACCTGCCGACCCCCCCACCACTAGGAAACAGTTCCAACCAAACGGCCTCTCCACTTCATTGAGGAACTGTGTTATGGCCCAATTTTCCTTCCCACACGTCATCCCTCCTCCCAAACACACCCGGGAACACCACTTGTCAGTTCTCCTGCCTCTTTTATAAGGACTTTTTAATAACGAATTACATGTTTTAACGTAGGACTCTATGTTCGCTATACAGGCCAAAGCTGCTATCGACGAGGGGAGTGGGTACAGGGAAGGAGTTCAATAAAGGGGGGTTCATGAAGGGGAAACAAACACAGCAAGTCACCGTACCCTGGCCTGATGAAACCAGTTTTCAAGTTTTCTTACTGATCGATGCTTAGTGGTAGATTAGTCTTCTAATTGCCCTGGTGTCTGGCTAGGCACGAATCAGAACAGACGATCGCATCATTCTCTCAGGCCTCCGACACACACCATAAGTCATCCCCCGTCACTCACCAAGCGGAAAATGGGAGCACAAAAGCAAAGCGCAACAACAAACAATGGGGACATTGGTTATGGTCTGAGGTCTGAAGGTCAGAAGTGTGTGCCAGCCAAACCCCCCACCCCCAGCGGGCTTTAAACGGCCAAATGCATGTCCTACCACATCTGCAAACATGATCAGCCTGGAACGACAATAACAGCCGTCCACGCGAATGCACTGTCAGGCTGTGTACCTAAGGCTTATAAAATGAGCGAAAGGCATAAGGGGTGGGTCACCAGGATAACTAAGGCAAACAGTCCCAACTGTTATTTTTGTCGGGAGAATCCCTGCTGAGAGTTACTACAGTGAGCAGGCCCGAAGACGGCAAAAAAAACACCCAACACAAACCACCAAACCCCACACAAACCCAACCAACGCCAACACCAAACAACCGCCACAAAACCAACAAGCTCAAAAACCACAGAGCCCGCCACGCACACAAGAACCCCCTGGCCATCCCCGTGGATGTTGGTGAAACGTCCCTTTGTGATTCACATGACTCGTGCAGCACCACTGAAAAAGTTACCCCTTGCAGTTTAAGTAATGGGTGGCCTTGGTGCAAGATAGGACATGGGTTCCATCTAGTCGCCCCCCCACAGTTAGGGAATCCCATGTGCAGCAAGGCCATCCACTATGACCTGCACGTCCACAGAGTCAGGCAAACCGTTTCGTAGCAGCAGCTTAATGATTGCTTCTGGCTACTTGAACATCACAGCAGCCCCACACGTCAAGATTTTCCCACCCAAATGTCTATTCCTCGTGACTGAGAGCCCGGGTACGGCTGCTCTGTTTGGTGCAAGAACGGCTCTCGACAAGAGCTATCTCTAGGAAGAGCGTCTCATTGACCACCACTGACCGCTGTCTCAGTCTGGTGAGTGGCGCCCTGACTCGTCACTGAAAGAGTCATAATAGTGGCGTTCAGGGCAGCGGGAAAACGAAGGTCACGAAAGTTCACAGGTGAAGAAGTGTGCCCTTCGCCAATGCGAAAGTTTCGCAGCCCCTGCGAATTGTCCCACCACTCTGTGCTTGTTTCCCGGGCCCAAAATCGGCATTCAGTGGCTAGAACCTGTCCCATTACCAGCAGGATCTCCAAAGCGCAGGGGCCCCCGGTTTGAGAGAATTCTATGTCCATGTCCTCATCACTCTCGTCGCCGTGCTGCTGTAGCCGCCGCCTCCTCGCCTGGCTTTGCAGGTCCTGGTTCAGCATAGACTGCACGAGAATGCGTGAGGTGTTTACAACATCCACGATTGCAGCATTGATCTGAGCAAGGTCCATGCTTGCTGTGCTATGGTGTTTGCACAGTTCACTCAGGAAAAAAGGTGCGAAATGGTTGTCTGCTGCTTTCACAAAGGGAGGGGTGAGGCTGTACCCAGAACCACCCACGACAATGATTTTTGCCCCATCAGGCACTGGGCTCTCAACCCAGAATTCCAAGGGGTGGGGGAGACTGTGGGAACTATGGGATAGCTACGGGATAGCTACCCACAGTGCAACGCTCCAGAAATCGACGCTAGCCTCGGACCATGGACGCACACCGCCAAATTAATGTGGTTAGTGTGGCCACGTGCACTCGACTTTATACAATCTGTTTTACAAAACCGGTTTATGTAAAATCGGAATAATCCCGTAGTGTAGACGTACCCTTAGAGTGGAATCCTAATCGTATTCAGGTCACAGGGAGTTTTGCTACTGACTTCAGTGGGACCAGGATTTCACTAGTAACACTTAGTAAGATCATTTAATATAAAAAGAGAGCCAAATAAATAAAAATCCACTTGAAACTAATTCTAAGGAAAACACTGCTAAATAAGGGCTAATACATGCACATTGTAGCTGTGGCTGCAGGCTACTACAAATCAGCTCATGAGTCATAGTATAGGATCAAAGTTCTTCAGTTTCCACTTTCCTCCACATTCCCAAAGCTCACACCACAATGCAGCATTTAGGGAACATGTTTAGTTTTCCCTGCTCATCAACTACAGCTGGTAATCTCCATCTTGCTGGAGACAAAGTTATGGTAGCACTAAAACACAGGAACAAGCTGGAGTAGGGCAAAGGAGGATTTTTAAACAGATAAATAGTACATACAGCAGAACAATGTAGTTTAATTTTTGGATCATTTTATTCCAGTATTTGATAAGGCAGAATCATGCTTTACATATGCTAACAGCATCCAAGCAGTAGACATGTGAAAGGATGGGAATCTGTAATTCAGTGAAAACAAATGGAACAAAACATACCATATCAGATGGAAGTACATCTCTACCCCAATATAACGTGACCCAATATAACACGAATTTGGATATAACATGGTAAAGCAGGGCTCCGGAGGGGCGGGGCTCCACACTCCAGTGGATCAAAGCAAGTTCGATATAACCTGCTGTTACCTATAATGCGTTAAGATTTTTTGGCTCCCGAGGATAGCGTTATATTGGGGTAGAGGTGTATTTCATTATTCACCTTGAAGACTTACCTTCCCCATCTTGTTACTTCTTGCAACAGTGTAATTTAATCCAATAGAATTTACCCTTGAAAGTTCAATGAAGAAAGATACATGCAGAATGTTTATCTCTAGCACTGAATGGAGCCAATTTTAGTTTTTATTGGGCCCAATCCAACTTACTACCACAGTTGCACTCTTACCTCATGGTATATTGAAGGCTTGGATAATGAAGGGATGGTGAAAGATAAAACTTTGTTGTTCCCATCTTTGTCAGCAATTTCCTACAGGAAAGAGAGAGACATGAGGGAACTTGGTTTTGGACTCTTGTGATTATACCACACAAACATTAAAAACATAAATCAAAGTAAAGCCCCGATCTTGCAAAATGATTCATCTGCACAGGCCTTTATCCCTGTGCACAGTGCCACGAAAGTCAATGGGACTGCCTCCACTATAGTAGTTTGCTTTGCAAAATCAGGGCCTAAGAAAATCCACAGAAGAGTATTTGTTCTTTTTGTGACCACGACTTTCTCAGACATTTAAGAAAGGATTAAAAGATTTTTCTAGTCCCTCCTCTAATTTATAAAGTATAGAATTACATAGTGAAACAAGGGCCAAAGGAATATATGTGTATTACTGTTGATGAGTCATTTGCTAGCAATTGGTAATGCCTCTTGATAAACCTATCAAAAGGGAAAAGGTGAAAATGAGGGGACTGATTTCTGCAAGTACTGTGGCAAAGCAGTTAAGGATATATAGAATATTTTGAATACAGCTTTCACGTCAATAAAAGATTCATTTGCATATGGTGTGCTTGTGTTATAGCATAATAATTATAATTTATTAGAAGCAATCCTGTAAAAATATGCCAGAGTCAGTAAACTCCATCTTTTCACATTCTACAATAAAATTTCTAACACACTGAGTTTGAGTCACTCTAGTTTCAGTGACAATCAATTGAAGGCAGTGTACCACTTCCACTTAGCTTCAAGAAACAGTGTGGAAACTAGAGTTGGCTGCATTGATAAAGCTGCTGTCTGTCTAGATTTAATTAGTTTCTCAAGCACTTTTTCACTCAAAACCAAAACAGTAATCAGGTTTCAGAGTAGCAGCCGTGTTAGTCTTTATCCGCAAAAAGAAGGGGAGTACTTGTGGCACTTTAGAGACTAAAATTTATTTGAGCATAAGCTTTCGTGGGCTACAGCCCACTTCATCGGATGCATGCAGTGGAAAATACAGTAGGAAGATATAGATACACACAGAGAACATGAAACAGTAATGAAGGAAGGATTTTTCTTTAAATTAAATCTGAGAATTTTTCACAGAGAAGATATCAGAAATATTATCCTTTAGCTCAGTGGTTCTCAACCTGCAGCCCAATTAGCACCCAGCTGTGTGCTAAAGAGAGTCAGGGACTTGCGGCAGGGTCCAGGGTCAGGGTCACTGCTCAGCCCCTGTGCAGGGTTCCGGGTCGAGGCTGCCACCCAGCCCTACACACCAAGGGTCAGGTTCGGCAGTGGGGTCGGGTTGGGGTTGCCACCCAGCCCTGCACAATGGGGTCCAGCTTCGTGATCAGGTCTGCTGCCCGGCCCCCACACTACAGGATCCGGGATTCGGGACAGGGCTGCCACCCAGCCCCACTCAACAAGGTCTGGGGTCGGGGAGGCTGGACTGCCCCGCATGACAGGGGTCACAGTTGGCAGCAGGGTAGGGACTGTTACCTGGCCCCGCACAACAGAGTCCAGGGTCTCTGCCGCCCAGTCCTACCACCGGGGCTCCGCTGCTGGGGCACTGGGCATAGTGGTGGTGGGGGAGGATTTGGGAGTGTGACAGCACCATCCATAAGGCTTTATGGAAACATGTTTATGAATATATATGACATAACTGGAATATGTTCCGTGCTACCTATGCCATGTAACATAACCTTTACAGAGATATGATCTACTGAATCTATTAATCCTATTTGTATGCATGTATCATTTTTGTACTCAAAGTTAAGAATATTGGCCGTGTACTGACTTGATTTTTAAATAACCTTAGTAGAGCATTTGGTAGTTCCTGGAGAAAGGAATTCACAAAGTGCCCGGTCAGGAAGCACTTGGGGAACAATGCATCTTAAAATGCTCCAATCCACATAAGAAGTCTTCCTGGAGACATTCAAGATACCATGTGGGCAATGGCTTCTGCCTGTAAAAACTGTGAGTCATGCATGGATATGTGACTTGCCCAGGTGACTCCAGAACTCCATCCTGGAGCTGGATTTTGCATAGGAGAGAGGAGGGGGTCCTAACCCACAAGAGAAAGTCTATTTAAGACCTTGAGAGACCCCTCCATTTTGTCTTCAGATGGCTAAAGAGAGAGCCTCTCCAACCCCCAGGATACCTGAAAGAAACTGGAGCAAAGCACAGTAAAGGGGGTGTGAGTGATTGCTGGATCTAGACTTGCAAGAGACTAGTCTGTAAAAGCAAGCTTATTGGAACTGGTGAGTTCTTATCTGTATCTGTTTCTTACTGTATTAGACACAGACTTGAGTGCTTTATTTTATTTTACTTGGTAATTCACTTTGTTCTGTCTGCTATTACTTGGAACCACTTAAATCCTATTTTCTATATTTAATAAAATCACTTTTTACTTATTAATTAACCCAGCGTATGTATTAATACCAGGAGGCCAAACAGCTGTGCCTATCTATCAGTGTTATAGAGGGCAAACAATTTATGAGTTTACCCTGTATAAGCTTTATACAGAGTTGAATGGATTTATTTGGGTTTAGACCCCACTGGGTGTTGGGCATCTGAGTATTAAATACAAGAACACATCTGTAAGCTGCTTTCAGTTAAGCCTGCAGCTTTGGGGCAAGTAATTCAGACCCTGGGTCTTTGTTGGACCAGACGGGCATGTCTGGCTCAGTAAGACAGGGTGCTGGGGTCCCGAACTGGCAGGGAAAGCAGCGGCAGAAGTAGTCTTGGCACATCAGTAGGCAGTTCCCAAGGGGTTTTCTGTGATCCAACTCGTCACAGGGAGCTGCTGTGGTTCTCAACCTGCAGCCCAGGTAACTCACTGTGGCCCACAACGATTAATAGGTTGAGAATCACTATTCTAGGTTCTTATTGACATCTGCAGCTAGGTGCCAAGATACTTGTGTCTTCAGCTAGAGAAAAGTGTTGTTGAGTCACTCCCCATTTTACAACCTCTTCCTTCTATTTCAGTTTGGAGGGAAGGTAGCAGCATTAGCTGCTGTGCTTATACACTGTGATTCATCTGACATGAGTTCCAAAAGGACCAGCTCAAGTGCCTTGGTGAAAGCTGAAGCTAATGACAGATACTTACAACCTACTTCAGCCCAGCACATAAAAATCAAAAGCTAGTAGCCAGATTCTGATATTGCTTACACTAGCATAAATCCAGAGTAACTTGACTTTATTGGAGTTAATGTCACTGAGATCAGAATTTGGCTCCATGTCTCACTTGCCAGGCGTATGAACATAAAGCACTCTATAATAACTCTAACACACTGCTAAAAGAAAACTTGTTATAATGGAACAGAGAAGGAAAATATTTTAGGACAATTTGTATTTTAAAGCCATGTAAAATTGAAATTCTCATCACAAGAAAGGGCATATGCTAACAATATTGCTAATTTACCAGCCATTTTATATTGGCATAAAAATTAAGAATATAAATTTGTATGATATGCATAATTTAATGTCCCTGACAGAATACTATTTTTGACAGCCTGAAATCATCCCTAAGTTTGACATCACATCTACAGTGAACAACATTATTATGATGATTTTTTTTATAGTCCCAGCCAAAAGATATTTCCCACCCATGCACAACTTGTGATTGAATGTTACTTTAGCCTCAATACTTCACCTTAAAAGGTCATTTTGAGTAACTAAATAGGAGAAGCCGAATATGGAAAGACTGAATAAGACAGGGCTATCAGCAAATTTCAACTCTTTAGATATTTATACACACTTACTAAATTCTTCTAGCAAGCACATCATACAGGGCAACAAAAAAATCTTAATTAAAAAATTTAATTGTTTACCATAATATGTGTAGTGCTGCGCTGAGGCAGTGAATCTGATTTACAAGCTACCAAAGATACTTCTACAAACATGCTTTTTCTGAACACTCATTAAGTTATGCTTTCCTCTAGGATAAGCACTTAAATTTAACTGCATTAATTCATTAGCATTTTTCATATTTTGCTCTGTTAATATTCCCGTGCCTTACTTTAGTTCTACTGCTCACTGATTATCTTAAAGCTCTTCACACCCATCCCTCCTTATCTCACTTACCAAATTGTAAATCCCAAGAAGCAGTGCTTCAATGCAACCGTTACTCTGTCTGTCCCTGCTGGCAGTAAGACGCAGATAAACCCAGATCAATTCTGGCAGGAACTGCAGCGTGAACCTCTTGAGTCGAACTTCAGAACTACGGTAGAGTTCAAAGAGCTGGTGGCAGACAGGTTCCAGGAGCTACAGAATGAGAAAAGACAGTTAAATGTTTTAATCTTGTGCATTAAAAAATGCACAAATAAAACCACCGCAACTGGCAAAACTGGCATCATTGTTGGCAACCTTAGAGATGCCACAGATTGAATAGGCGTGGAGACTAAGTTACCCACTCCCTGCTAAACATGGTCTTCAAGAATAGGGCTGAGGTACATTGATGAGGATTTTGATGAAGTTCGCACTATCATGGCCCTTAATGTACCTGAACTGTGGGAGTTTCATCTTCCAGCTTTGTCAATATGACACCTTTTTATAAGCACCAAATTCTTTTACCAGTGAGATGATTTGAGCTGTGCAGACCATAAAGTGTGTTCATTTTGCAACCCCAATGCTTTAGAAAAATCTCAAGTGTGGAAAAAGAAATACTTATTAGTGAAATAAGTCTCTATCCAGTATAAGGGTAGAGAGTGAATTAACCCTTTATCTAAGGGTGGGGTTTTTTTGTACACCACTATGTTTAGCAGGCCAATGCTCAAACCACTGAGCTATCCCTCCCTCCTCCAACATGTTACTTGACCAGTTCAAGGGCATACAGCAAGTTATTGGAAGAATCTAAGCACAGAGCCCAGATTCTCCTAACTAAAAGTCTCCTTTTCTAATCAGAAAAAATACTCTCTCTCATTATCACTTACTTGTATTTCTTCAAGACAGGGAGATACACAAGAGTCTTAACATCAAATCATATTATCACTTTTGTAGGACATGAAAAACCCATGTCTTACCACCTTCAGAAAACTTATTTTATTTCTCTCTCATTATAAGTGCTTAGTTTGAACACACAACAAATTTGCATGGAAGTAAACATCTGTATTGCTATGTAAATATATATAAATATACACATGCACAGATTTAAAGGCCTTTACTCAACTAAAAATCTCAGTGAAACTAAAAATTAATTCAATACAACCTAGGCCATTATTGTCTTAAGAATAACTGCTACATTTTTTCAACAAAAAGGTGAGGTTAATCATTAGTTTCATTTTTAGCATACAGTACAGTATGGATGGTAAACATACCATTTCTTAAACCATTAGTTGATTACATAAACTGTGACATCACATCCATGTAGAACATCAGTCAAAACTCTTATTATACAAGGATCTGATATAAGCACCTTGTGTAACAAGGTTTCAGGCTGACAGCTTCATCACACTGAATGAAAAGACTTTTTATAACTAAAGCAAGAGACTAAACAAAGGGTGGTGAAGACTGTTCAGCAGGAAAAGTTTAGTAGAAAACAAATCTTATATTTTGAAATAAAATATAGGAATTTAACAATAAATGTAAGAAATAAAAGCAAGAAAGCAGAGCACCTGAAGACTCTCCTATTTAACTTGGGGTTTTCCTGGCATCGCAAGTCAGTCAAGCCATCATCAGATCCCCTTGATGGAAAAACAGCCTTGTTCTACGTGGTTGAACATCTGGTTATTCTATTTAGCATATTAACTATAATACTTAGCACATATAGCACATTACGTGTTCAAAGTGCTCCACTGCCACTCAAATTAAAAAAAGGTTGCGAAATCAAGCACTCAGTCAAGAAATGCACCGCTAAGGCTATACCAAACCAATAACCATCCTCTTTTCCTCATGACTTAACAAAAGATCTTTTACATCTATATAAATGTCAGCTAACTACAATACATACCGTAATACAAAATGGAATTTCCTTATACAGACTTAACTACAGTAAGTTACATAACAGTGCAGTTTTCATACCTTGGTTTGATTTTTTACATCTCAGCGAGGTGTATAACACAAACCAAGTTTTAAGGAAGTTCGTTCGTTCATTTTGTAGATCTCACTGAATCTTAATAATAAGGCCAGGTCTTAAAGCTGCATTTGCATGACTGCATATACAATACAAGATAAGGTTACATAAGAAATTCCAGTATTTTATCATGTTAGAATGAATGACCTTATTTTAAGGGATAAGCATAAAAGGGGAAAGTTAAGAGAAATCAGTATGTCTGTAAAGCACTTTGAACACGGGAAAGTACTGGATCAGGGGTCGGCAACCTTTCAGAAGTGCTGTGCCGAATCTTCATTTATTCACTCTAATTTGAAGTTTCATGTGCCAGTAATACATTTTAACGTTTTTAGAAGGTCTCTTTCTATAAGTCTATGATATACATCTAAACTATTGTTGTATGTAAAGTAAATAAGGCCTTCACAATGTTTAAGAAGCTTCATTTAAAATTAAATTAAAATGCAGAGCTGCCCAGACTAATGGCCAGGACCCGGGCAGTGTGAGTGCCACTAAACATCAGCAAAGTGGCACGCGTGCCATAGGTTGCCTACCCCTGCACTGGATACATGCTTTTTTTTTTTTTTAATTAAAGATTGAGCTTTCAGTGTTAACTCTGGATATCTTGATTTGAGTACATGATTTCTCAACTTCAACACTGCATTAATGTTACTTTTTGCATGGAGCAGATACAGATTTCAGTTAATTTATTGCCCTTGCCCGTACCCCATACCAATGAACCAAACAAAAAAATCTGAACTGTCAGTGAACAAATTGTACTTTTAAAAAGTAAGGAAAATATCAAGTACAGCACTTACACATTATTCAATTAAATAAGCCACTTATGAGCATTCTTTGCTCTCTTTATTTAAATACTTCATTTAAAACTGCCCTTCTCAATCTTTTCACTATATTAAGACCCATAAGGGAATTCAATACTTTAATTTTGCAAAACTAACTTTACTTAACATTAATTTCTCAGTATAACTGTTGTCCTTGGAGACCAAGCATTTTCAGCATGATGACCAGCTGCTAATAAAACACACACCTCTGAAGGATAATATTATTTTAATGTATTTGTTAACCTACTATGGAGCCAGCAGTCTTCAAGAGATTTGTTTTTAAAACAAATTATGATGAGAGCCTATCTGAATGCTGCAAATCTATATTATTCTTTAATAATACTGTAGATTTTAAACAATGGTGCAGCCATGATGAGGCTCAAGTTATGCTAAAAAATTCATATCCCCCTCTTCATTAGAAAATAATTCCCTAATTCCTTGTACCCAGATTTTTACTACTCATGTGGTAGAATAATAGACATCTACACGCAAAAAAATTATCCTCTTGCTAACAGAGTCCTAGGAAGATCCCACCTCCTAGAACTAGATATTAGTGCAGTGCTGAACATGGTAAAAGAGCCTATTATGTTGTTATAGTTCCCTTATATAGAATAAGTTTGGAAGAAATAAGCTAAGGAAAGTCTTGCCGCCTTGAAAGTCAAGATTTTAGCTGATATTTTTGGAGCAGATTCTGATCTCAGATGCATGCTATATGCACTAGCATGTATTCCTAAATACCTGGGCAGAAGTCAAAGCAGTGGATTTAGGTTTTTGAAAATTTATTTTAGGGCTGTCGATTAATCGCCGGTAATGCATGCGATTAACTAAAAAAAATTAATTGCAATTAAAAAAATTAATCGCAATTAATCAGTTTTAATCACACTGTTAAACAGCAGAATACCAATTGAAATTAAATAATATTTTGATGTTTTTCTATATTTTCAAATATATTGATTTCAGTTACAACACAGAATACAACGGGTACAGTATCAGAGGGGTAGCCATGTTAGTCTGGATCTGTAAAAAGCAACAAAGAGTCCTGTGGCACCTTATAGACTAACAGAAGTACTGGAGCATAAGCTTTCGTAGGTGAACACCCACTTCGTCAGACACATGTCAATGTACAGTGCTCACTTTATATTACTTTTGATTACAAATATTTGCACTGTAAAAATGACAAAAGAAATATTTTTCATTTCATCTCATACAAATATTATAGTGCAATCTCTTTATTGTGAAAGTGCAACTTACAAATGTAGATTTTTTTAAATGTAACTGCACTCCATAACAAAACAATGTCAAACTTTAGAGCTTGCAAATCCACTCAGTCCTACTTCTTGTTTAGCCAATCGCTAAGAGAAACAGGTTTGTTTACATTTACAGGAGATAATGCTGCCTGCTTCTTATTTACAATGTCACCTGAAAGTGAGAACAGGCATTCACATGGCACTTTTGTAGCTGGCATTGCAAGGTATTCACGTGCCAGATATGCTAAACATTCATATGCCTCTTCCTGCTCCAACCACCACTCCAGAGGACATTTCCATGCTGATGATGCTCATTTAAAAAAAAAAAAAGAAAAAAAAAAGCGTTAATTAAATTTGTGACTGAACTCCTTATAGGAGAATTGTATGTCTCCTGCTTCATGGCTTTACCCGCATTCTGCATATAGTTTGTGTTACGGTAGTCTCAGATGATGACTCAGTATATGTTGTTTGATTTAAGAACACTTTCACTGCAGATTTGACGAACACAAAGAAGGTTCCAATATCAGATTTCTAAAGATAGCTACAGCACTCGACCCAAGGTTTAAGAATTGGAAGTGCCTTCCAAAATCTGAGAGGTACGAGGTGTGGCACATACTTTCAGAAGTCTTAAAAGAGCAACACTCTGATGCAGAAGCTACAGAACCTGAACCACCAAACAAGAAAAATCAACCTTCTGCTGGTGGCATCTGACTCAGATGATGAAAGTGAACATGTTAGGTCCACGCTGCTTTGGATCGTTATCGAGCAGAACCTGTCATCAGCATGGATGCATGTCCCCCAGAATGGTATTAAAGCATAAAGGAACATATGAATCTTCAGAGCATCTGGCACATAAATATCTTGCGAAAATGGCTACAACAGTGCCATGAGAACACCTGTTCTCACTTTCAGGTGACACTGTAAACAAGAAGCGGGCAGCATTATCTCCTGCAAATGTAAAAAAACTTGTTTGTCTTAGCAATTGGCTGAACAAGCAGTAGAACGGAGTGGACTTGTATGCTTCAAAGTTTTACATTGTTTTATTTTTTAATGCAAGGTTGTTGGTTTTTTGTACTTTCATGGTAAAGAGACTGCACTACTGTATTTGTATTAGGTGAAATGAAAAACAGTATTCCTTTAATTTTTTACAGTGCAAATATTTGTGATCAAAATAAATATAAAGTGAGCACTGTACACTTTGTGTTCTGTGTTGTAATTGAAATCAATATATTTGAAAATGTAGAAAACATCCAAAAATATTTAAATAAATGGTATTGTATTATTGTTTGATTGAGATTCATTTTTTTAATCGCTTGACAGCCCTAATTTACTTAGATGAGTCAATTTTCAATAATACAACAATAGAGTCAGACCCTTAAAATGGATTCTCCTTTTGAAGTTTTGGTTCTTTGTAACTTAGTAACCTATGGAGGTGCAATCAGATGCTTTTTTTCTGTGTAAGGGAAAACCTTTGAAACATTCAGAGACACAGATGGCAAGACAGAGAGGGACAGCAGAGGCAATAGTACTGTTAAAATCTACAGCAATTTCAAGATGAATTCCAAGCTTGCCAGGAAGGAGGAAAAAAGAGAGGTCAGTATACAAGCTTTTAGTCCTACCAGAAAAGCAAAGCAGCACTTTAAAATCAAGCTGCTTGTTAGGAAAAGATTACCTGAACTTCTTCAAACTCAATCCAGTAAACAGCACAGGCACTCTTGGAGGCTGTATCTGAGAAGATAAGAAGCTACTTTCCTGTGTATTCCTCACATTTTCATTAAAAAGCACACAAGAGCCTAAAGATGATAAATCTTTCCTGACTCTTTTGATGATTACTATACAGAAGTGTCAACATAAAGTGGCAAGTTTGTGTAATTTGTTCAGAGTTTAGATTCATCCATAAGACTTTCCAGTAGTTCTTTCTCATTCTCTCCCAGGTATTCTATGGAATGGAAAGCTTAATTCTGTGTTAACTGTCCAAGTCATGAGCCACATTCATAGCTATGTTTTCACTGTACGTATTTAAATTTGATTCTGCTCTCAGTTACACCAGCATAAATCAAGAGTAATTCCATGGAAAGCGATGGAATGACACAAACATAACAGTAGTGTAAATGAAAGGAAAATCAGGCCTAGTCATAATTTCATACTGGAGTAGGACATTTATTCCATTCTCCACCGAATTAATAAATCACGAGTGAATAAAATAAAATTCTTCAAGCCAAATTAGTCTAAAGAGTACTTTGTCTCAGCTATGGCTAACTGGCTTCCAAAAAGCAGCTCATACTGAGTTGCAACCTAAAACTTGTTATGTTACAATGACCAGCCATACCCAGCAGCAGTGTTCAATATTCTTTTGAGAGCGACTGGTTTGCCTTCTAACAGAGAGATATTCAGCAACTGTCAAAACTGAAAGAAAGAAAAAAGGGCAAAACAGAGAAAGAATATTCTCCCTGCATCGATCCCAGGTTAAAACAGCAACTGACAGTTCTTAATTACTATGATTTATTTAGAAAAAGAAAAAGGAAATGCCTTCTCTGGGAGTCTCCTACCTCATTATTTGAGTCCTGAATAACCTTATAAAGAGCTGGTACCAGTGATTTTTTCCGGTGCAACGTTGATGCATAACCAGAGATTTGATTTTCAGGTAATGCCTAAAGTAAGAGATATAGACAGCAGTTACTATAATGAGTAGTTCATGTGTAAGCTTTCATGCACTGATATATCTATGAATATGATAAATCCAGTTTTGATAACATTAAACACAACAACAATCCCTGAGCTTCAATCAAGAGAAATTCACAATTTACTCTACTAGTAAAGGTGGACTTCTGTCCTTTCAGTACTGATTCAAGCAAGCAAGCTGTCCATAAACCTTACAGTGCTGGGACCCAATCCTGCATGGTGCTGAATGCTATGAATATTCATCAACTTGTGTGGTAGTTGAGGACATTTGGCAACTTCCAGGACTAGATCACTATACAGCTCTGGGCCGCTCCAGATTAAAATTATCTGCCACAAACCCAGTCTAGTCTCTAGACCCTCTTCTCTTTCTCCCTGTTCAACCAGGAACTTTTCCAAACCTTATATAAATTTAAACTTTTTTTTAAACCTATGATAAAGCCTCAGATTATTAGAAGTGAAAGTATTTTAGAAATCCAATTTACTTGTCTCTAGGTGCTGTTTTATTTTATACTTCTCTCAGCTCAATAAAGGAAGTTTAGATTTGGTTTACAGTCAAGACAAGCATGGAGTTCATCCATTCTACAAAGGAGGGTATATTGTTTTTAAAACTATTTTCACTGGAGTTTTTTAAATTGTGGAAACACTTCTATTAATCTTAGATTTTATAAAAAGTTGGTTACGTTTTTAAATTTTGTGAACAAGTTGACAGTTTCCCTTTAAAGTCTATCAGCTTGATTTACAGAGTATTATGTGCTTTGAAGCGAGAACTGCATAGTATGGTATATGCTCTGTATGATGATAAATATTTGTATTCCAAATTGTGCTTTTTATATTAATACCTTTATATAGACATCTACATGTTGTGCAGTAGAACAGATACAAAAGATTAAAAATCAAAATAGGCTTTTACACTTTAAATGTTTAATCATTAGTATTCTTAACATTATATGCCATTAAACAACATTATAACTGTCATACACCTACTCAGCTGACCTTGAATTCTGATAGCCATTCTTCCACCACACCACGTTCGGATCCCAGCATTTTCTTACAGCTTATTCTCCTTTCTTACCTTTAGGAACAAGAAAGAGAAGCTCAAAAGGTAGAATGCATTTCTGGCAACAAAGCATAGTTCTGTAAAACCCTGTTCTAAAGGGGAAGACAGTTCCAATATCTGATGGTTTTATTTTACATCAAACCTTACCAGATGTTGTAGTTCTGAAAATTAGTCCCATTTTCTAATGATTTTTTTAAACTGTTCTCTTGATCCTCCTGGACATAAAGCTATAGTACTTCAGTGGGTCAGAGAGGACTCGGTGCTCCGGTGCTTCAGGCCAAACAGCACATTATCTAAGACAAACACACCATCCATCCCTGTGCTCTTACCAAATATAGTACAAAGAAAAGACAACTGAAACAACTGGAGAGCATCATGGAACAAAGCCATGTGACAGGTTGTAACTACAACTCTGGATATGACACAAAGCAAACACAATTTCATAAAAAATAATATCTTGGAAGTCATTGTGGCAGTATGTTTTATTTCTTAAAGCTGTTCTGGAGGAATTGTGAAGTTTCTCTTTCAATCTGCAACACTGACGATATATTTTAGCAGTGAGCTGTATTTTTCAGAAAGCTAAACATACAAGCGCTATTAGTTGTTTTTTTAAAACCACACAACTACTATTATTACTTTCCTACCATGTAGCAGTTTTATTCTAGCATCTTAAGTTCAGACAAGAACAGCTCTCAACCCAAAACCACGGAGTTTTATGGTGTTTCCTACTTGCATACTTCTTTGAAATAAACACCCTAATCTTATTAGCTATCTCTATTTAAGTACAATATTTAAGTTGCAGCTGTTTTCCTAAATTAACGTAGGGTTTTGTTATGTAGTGTGGATTTCTAAGGTATTTAATCATCTAAATATTCATATTAAATGGATTCTGAGCCAGTTCATTACATGAACTTTAAACTACCCAAACACAATGTTTAACGCAAGAGAGGATGCATTAAATAAAGACATCATTTCATAAGCACCAAGATCAATCCTTCATTGGCAGAGAGCTGGACACGATGACCTAGTACATTCTTTCCCTCTCCAATTTCTATCATTACTTTCTTTTTATTAGTCTCAGCAAACAGACATTTAATCAGAGCTATGCTAAGCATATTCACTAAGCTACTGTTACATTTAGAAATTGTTGTGATGTGTCAGCTGCAATACTCTGACCCACAGTCTTGCATTCAGGTCCAAAACCGCCATTACTAACTTGCCTTTTCACAGGAAGACAAGTGTTGTTGCTAAACAGAAATAAAACAGGCGATAGGAAAATGTATATAGTAGATACTAATAGATATGAAAATAGAATGTCACAGAACAAAATATTGTGAAACTATGCATTACTTTCACACATTCACCACAAGAAGAGATGTCTCACACAAGAAGAAATGCAGGAGAACAGCCATATGCAAATCTGGCCAGCGTAAAGCCCAGTCAGGGCCGGTGCATGGAAGTTTCGCGTCCTAGGCGAAACTTCCACCACCTTGCACCCTCCCCAACCCTGCAGCACCCCCACCCCCGCAGGAAGCCGTGGAGCACATCCCCACCCCAGCTCACCTCTGTTCCGCGTCCTCCCCAAGCACACCACTCCTGCTCTAATTCTCCTCCCCTCCCAGGCTTGCAGCACCAAACAGCTGATTGGTGCCGCAAGCCTGGGAGGCGGGAGAATCAGAGCGGGGGCGGCATACTTGGGGAGGATGTGGAGCAGAGATGAGGAGCCCTGTGGCAGCATCTCCCCGCCCCCGCCCTGAGGCACCCCCGTGGCAGCTCCCCACCGCCCACCCCGGGGAGCCCTGCAGTACCTCCTCACCCCAGCTCACTTCTGCTCTGCGTCTTCCCCAAGCACGCCACCCCCGCTCTAATTCTCCTCCCAGGCTTGTGGCGCCAAACAGCTGATTGGCGTTGCAAGCCTGGGAGGCAGGAGAAGCGGAGCAGTGACTGCATGCTGGAACCGCTGCGCTGCCGGCGGCATGCTGATCCAGGGGAACCCCTGAGCTGCCAGTGGCACGCTGACCTAGGGAACCCCTGGGCTGCTGGCAGCGGCTCAGACTCCCTCTCCCTCCCAGTGCAGCAGCTGCTGAAACACTTTAAAAAAAATTTGGGGGGCACCGCTTTTTGGAGTTCTTTTTTAATGTATTATGGAAGTTCTTGCTGGAAAAATCCCAAAGATCTCTGATAAATAGATTTCTGAATAAATCAATTTATCAGAAACATATTGCTCATGCTAGCACAGCTTCAAAGGGAAATCATCATTAAACGAAGGATGAACAACAAAAAATCATGGCTAACAAAACTTTTGGAAATCTCACCTGCTAACTTATTTTTTCTTCACTTGTGAAGATATAAAGGCACAGTTAAATACAGGAAGTCAAACAAAAAGGTAGACACAGTCATAACATTCTCCAAAATAGCTAATATGTATAAACTCCTGAGAGTTCTTCATAGTCCAGTTTAGATTTGCACAAAACAGGAAGTTAAAGGAAAAATGTTTGATTTGAGTATATTAATAAATGGGAGTACAGAACTAAAATTAATCTAATTAAATTAGATTTAAAATATACTTTACCATATCATTTGGAAAAGGCCATAAATTATTCTTCCAAATATTAGTGTTGAGACTTGACTTGTTCTCCCTTCCTCTTTGATATAAATTTTAAATACCCTATTTACATATTTATTTACAGGAATTTCAAAATATGTTTTCTCCAGGGATATCTGGCACAGGCTCAGACAATTAATGTTTCTGTTATGATTTAAAAAATTTAAATCAACAGCAATACAAAAAATTCTAGAGGAATCTGCTGTTAGTTATGTAATCCAACCTCTCTTCCCCTATTCCATTGTTTTGCCCTTCTTCATTTAGCAAGTTGATGTTTCTATTTCTTATAAAATACAAGTCAAAATGACTATGTCATTAGCACCAAATATCATGGGTAACATATTCACACAGTTCCAAGACTAGGAGCTGTTAGCTGATTTGAACTCCCTCTGCCAGTTGGCTACCTTTAAAAACTACATGACTCTCCAATATTTAACAACAGCTAGCACTGTTTTTAAATTTCTAAGTGAAGGAGTTGAGGATTTAATATTAACTCCTTTCTTCCTGCCTCCTCCTCCCTTACAAGCCCCAACCACCAAATGAGGTTGCCTCAAAACAAATCATGGGATTTAACAAACACAATAATACATTTGGGGTTCTATTTATTTGCCTTCTGATTTTTTAGCATTTAGAATTCAGGTTTTCAAGCTTTGCTCTGCAACCATAAGATTGCAAACTGAGATTCTCCTGTAATGAAATGACTCCAGGAACTGGAATTTTAGGAAAAACACCAAATATTGATAGAAATTGGCCCTTTAAGGAATAATTCATTAAATCTAGTGAATATGGAAAATTTAAGTATAGGATTTTGGTGTTTATTTTACTTTTAGAAAGAACCAATTACAGTACATTGTGTCAGGATCAGGGCAGCAGGAGTCTCAAAATCTCCAGTTTGAATTCAATATAGGTTGGTAGCGATCCAAAGTAATTACTGTCTCAAAATAGTTTAGTAGTGTAAGTGAAATGAATGGGTGTTCTGAAACCAGTCTCTAGGGAATGTCTATGTCTATATCACAGAAAACCACCACATAATTTGCACCCTTGTCGACAGTCTCAATAAAGAGGTCAAGGATTGCATTGACATGGAGACCCAACTATCCTCATGTTTAGAGCAGTCAATCCACACTAACGTTGAGTTACGTTGACTGAAAGACTGCACTCACTCCTGGCTACGCCGTACTAGATGTATGAAAATAAATAAATAAAAACCAAACAAAATTCTATCAGTTTCCAGTGCTGTCAACAGGCACTCTTTAGGAGCTTTTTAAAAAAATGACATTGATATTTTAATGGAGCACAATGGGATGATGTAGGAACTTTGATCAATTTTATTAGTAAAATACTCACAAAACATGCACAAGGGATTTTTACAAATTGGAACAGTCCCTAAACAGAGCTTCAACAGATGCATTAAACCAAATTAACACGCTACCATAGAAATTTCAATCTGAAAAACAACCTGATGAGCAATTCAATTAATTTTTATTATACAGCTCTCTGTTAGAAAATACTCTAAGGCAGCAAGTCTGTTCAAGACAGCTACTACAAATGTAGCTGACTAGGTTCTTTTAAAATATTATTATTGATATTTAGCATGGCTATAGTGTCTTTTATCCAACAATCTCAGCATATTTTACTATTAACTAATTCAGAGTCAACATCCCTGCAAGGCAGCCAAGATTTATATAGGAAGACATGGAAATGCCCTGACAATCTGGACAGATAAATTACTACACCTACACAGAAAACCAGCTACGTGGGAGATAAAAAAGAGATGGTTGTTTATCAGTTCATAGCAACAAAATGAAAGAGTTTAGTGCAGGAAATTATGAAGAATCTCTTTTCCAAGTAAAATTACTGAGAAAATGTAGACAGGAAAAATGCTGAATTTATTCAGGTCACCATGTTTAAAATACTTACACTCTAATAAATAAAATGCCAAGGGAGGTTGAAGTGTGGCCTGCTCCCTATTGATACGTTTATAAATTCAAGAGGCTCATGAGCAATAATTTTTTTTTTAAGCTTTTATTAAAATTTCACTTTTTCCCCTGGGTGACCCAACTTCGTGGCTGCACCTCCATGGTGGAGTAGCTAGATCCTGCTCGCCAGGCAGAGTATGGGACTGAAAGTGCTGAAAAAGAGCAGCACGAGCTGGAGTAAATTTGCCACTTGCTGTCCAAGAGAAGAATCCAGACCCTGGCACAGCCAGTGGGCCACCAGTGGTAGGAGAGGTGCAGAGAACCTTTGTGAAAACAGAAAAGTGTTGGGGGCTGCTGCAGGAGCTAATGGTCACCCTATTTGTATTTGGGAAAGGAAGGAAGAGAGGCGATGCATGAATAAAACACTGAGATCAGAAGGGTAAGACACTGATCAAAAGAATGGAATTCAAAGGGAGAGATCTGCTATTCCTTTCTTCCTTTTCCATCTCCTTTCAGCTCACCCTCTATGTTCACCTGCTCAGCCAGTCACTCCTTTACATGCTGCGGACTAAACAGTTTTCCTTTCCTGGTCTTATTGAGCTCCTGTTGAGTCGCTTCCCCCATTGGCCGTAATACTTTTTAGAAGCTGTAGAATCACATGCTTGTAGAGCAGAGATCAGCAACCTTTGGCACACAGCCTGCCCAGGTAAGCACCCTGGCGGGCCAGGCCAGTTTGTTTACCTGTCGTGTCCGCAGGTTTGGCCAATCGTGGCTCCCACTGGCCACAGTTTGCCACTCTAGGCCAAAGGAGGTGGTGGGAAGCAGTGGCCAGTACATCTCTTGGCCCGTACTGCTTCTCACAGCCCCCATTGGCCTGGGACGGCGAACCGCAGCCAGTGGGAGCCGCAACCGGCCGAACCTGCGGAAGCGGCAGGTAAACAAAACGGCCCAGCCCACCAGGGTGTTTATCCTGGCGGGCCTGTGCCAAAGGTTGCCGATCCCTGTTTTAGAGCTGGATATCCTGGGTTCAGTTGCTACAAGTGACCCACACAAGATTGTTATTGTATTAATCACCCCGTCAGATGATTTTTGCTATCAGTAGTGAAGCACAGAAAACAAAGTGCAAATCTGTTTGAAGACAGCAGGACAAAGGCCTCAAAATAAATGTTACTACATGCAGGGACGGCTCCAGGGATTTTGCTGCCCCAAGCATGGCAGGCAGGCTGCGTTTGGCTGCTTGCCTGCAGAGGGTCCGCTGGTCCCGCAGCTTCGGATCTCCCGCGCAGTCCACCGGACTCCCGCGCAGTCCACCTGCGGACCCTGCACAGGCAAGCCACCGAACGCAGCCTGCCTGCCGCCCTCGCAGCGACCGTCAGGGCGCCCCCCGCGGCTTGCTGCCCCAAGCACGCGCTTGGCGTGCTGGAGCATGGAGCCGCCCCTGACTACATGTGATAAAACTCTTTCAGCTCCAACCTCCCCCACAAAAACTCTTCATACATCTTTGAGAACCCACGGGAAAATATAAAACAAACACAATATAGCCTTTAGGAATATCAAGTGAGAAAATCATCTATATAGGAGAGACAGCTTTTTGATTTAACAAAAGAGCAAGAAGGATGTAGAAATTAATCATTGCAAAGGAAGAATTCTTCCCTCAGAGTACACAGCTCCCCTCCAAAATACCATAATTGATAAATTATCCTTTTAACCATTCCTCTCTGCTAAATTAAAGATTTCCTCTACTTTATCACAAAAAGCATAGCTGATGTACAGTGTAGGAAGACAAACTTTTTAATACTCATGGCTAGTAACTGCAGGATAGACAAGAAAATTGGAGGAAGTTTTAGATCATTGTTAGGAGAATAAGGGAAGGGACAAGCGTTGCATTAATATTAACGCGAACTAGAAAAAAGCTTCGTAAAATGTATATTAGGTCAAGCATAATCTATTGTTATAATAATGGAGGAAGGGAACTTCTTTCTGTGTACAAAGAATTGATTATGGTTACATTAATTTATTAATATGATTGTCTGAAATTGCATTTATGCTGAAAATTACTCCTGGTTGGAGCTAGTGAGATTATATTTTAAAATTTGAATACTGATCCTCAACACATAGGTTAATTGTTATAGAGCTGAGTACAGACTGTTTTAACATGTTTACCTCTGGCCAGAGGCTTTACTAACACACAACGAAGGTTTCAATAAGGTTTGTGCCTTGTCACATGTATTAAATAGCCTCCTTCTCTTTTTCAACTCTTTTGTTTATGGTTCACAGTAAAGAGATTGTGTTAAATCTCTTATCCTGAAGTTTAAAAAGGCTTAAAAATAAGTGTAAGGAGATTGGAGCCTTTAGGTATTTGGTCAGATTTAACACAGACTTCTCATATCCACAGGAAACTCACCTCTCTCTTAAACAGTGAAAGGAGCTTCGTATCACTCAAATAGTTTCCCTATTACAAAACAACTTCTTTCCCAAATCAGGATATTCCTGCCCAGGCCAGGGAGTAAAGGAACACGTTGTACAGTTCTGTAGCTAGCCTGCCAGACAATGTAGCAGTGACGCTTGTGAGCACTGGCACTGGAAATAGTGCAGAAGTGTGGGGTGGGGGCCAAATCTGAGGCAGTGGCATTGTGACCTAGCACATGGGTTTGCCTTTGGTTTCCATTTCTATAGAAAAACCAGAGGGGTGGCCTTCCCCTCCAAATAAGGACGCTTACAAGTCAGCCCTATGTATTCTATTCAGGAACATCCCACACAGTGTTCAGAATTACATACATTTGTCCAGAGCTCAGACTTCGGACCCTATGTGAAGCTGCAGAGCCACTGTACTGACTCACTATAGAAGCCAGATCAGATGGAGTTTTAACTTCATTTCAGGGATATAAAAAAAGTCTGAGGGCCACAGACAAAGGAACTAGAAAGAAAGACAGGAAGACACTCTGGCTAGGGTTTGAAGGTTGCTCTAGGACAGGGGTCAGCAACCTTCAGCATGCAGCCCATCAGGGTAATCTGGCGGGCCGCGAGACATTTTGTTTATGTTGACCATCTGCACGCACAGCCCCCCACAGCTCCCAGTGGCCACGTTTCGCTGTTCCCGGCCAACAGGAGCCGCGGGAAGCAGTGCAGGAGAGCTGCGGGGGGCCATGCTTGCGGACGGTCAACATAAACAAAATGTCTCATGGCTTGCCAGCGGATTACCCTGATTGGCTGCATGCCGAAGGCTGCCGACCCCAAGTCTAGAATCTAAAACAAAATCTTGTCTGTTACAGCTATCCCCCTATTCCATTTTGTTTCTTACAGCTGTCCCCATACTCCATTTTGTTCTCCTCCTGTGGCCGCCCCTCCCTGGCTGTTAAGTTGTTTACCAGGGCCACTGCCCTTCTCAAAGGGAGGGCCCCTTAAGTTGTTTCAAGAGCCCATTGCCCTTCTCCAAAGGGGTATGGCCAGCTTGTAGCTAAGTTGCCGACTGCCTCCTGTGTCATCAAGAGGTTCGCTCCTGCGTATATAAGAGACTTGTTAACCTGGGCTCCGGTAGAACCATGGAGGCGATAAAGGACATTGTTCCCAGAGCGACTGCCAAGAATTCCTTACGTGTGTGGCTCTTTAATTACAGGCTGGGCGCATGCAGTCAGTAGGGCCTCTTGGGCTTTCTTGAGGCTCACCTATTCGCACAGGACTCTGCCAGCGACGATTTCTACTGTGACTCACCTACAGTTTTCCCCTGCCTCCTCTCCTCCCCTGTATCGAGAGGAGCCAATCAAAAGTACTTGGACAGGAAAACTGCCTGATTTGGCCTCTTAAAAACTAACATTGTGTTGAAACTAAACATGAAAGGTTCCTGCATTGCGTGCCTATGGCTCTTGATCAAGCAGGGGTTGCTGGGGGGTCCCTTTCTCCCGCTCTCATTATCTCATTTTGAGCGTACCGTTTTGAAAAAAAACACCCCCACGAAGAACGAATTGCTGTCTGAAGATCTCCTGTTATTGAGGACCTAGCCTTTAGCCTTCTGATAGTTCTGTGCTGTTTATGCCTCTGCTGAACTTCCTTGGGGGCTGGTAGAGCCACAATCCTCTGTGAAACTCTCTATACTCTTAACTGTTATTTATTATTAGCCTGCTGGCGTCTGTCTCCACCCAGCACACAGACTCAAGCTAAACTTGGTCTGCCTGCTCCTTAAAACCTCTCCTAAACTCCGCGGGGCACTTTGCTGCTAACCAATAGTTATGGTACCCGCCCTGGCTAAGCTCCTCCTGTGGGCTTTGAGCCCGCAGGGTCTCTGCTGCTTCCAATGTATCCACATGCTGCAGCACCATCCCTTAGGCTTCCTGGAAGCTGGTCCGGCACATACCACCTCTGCCCTCCTGTAACTCCCCACAGTCATAAGGTGCACCACTAAGGCTTGTTTTTTCTTAGTTTAATAAGTTCCATAGTTTGTGTAAGAATTGTAAACCTTGTAAGTTTCACCTGCTCTTGTATATAGTGCTCAAACTCTTTTGTTGCTCGCCTATAAGTTGCTTGCTTATTAGTTTGGTGTAGAATTAGGTGATATTTTTGTTTTGCCTCAGTTGTTGGTGTAAGACAGATAAGGTTTTATGCTCTGCGCATTCCCCTCGGAGTTTAACTTTTGCTCCTGTGTCTATTTTCCCTCGGCTCCATCCCCACCCCAGGCAACAGTGTCCTACACAGTGAGCTCTCCCTGTTACAACTCCTTCTGCCCCCCATACCAGACGATACAGTGCATCACGCGTCCGAACTTCCCAAAACCCTTTCGCTGCTTCGGTCCCCACTGGTAATAGCTTCCCCAAACCTCTTTACTGCTTTTTTCCCTGGCATACTGCTAACTTCTCTCCCGAATCTTTCCCAAAGCTCCCTGCTGCTTCCCCCCTCGCCCTCGCGGTCTGCATCAACCCTCCGAATCTTCCCAACCCCTTGCCGCTTTTTCCTTTTGCGTTTGTGTTCCGCTTTGTTGCTTACAAACTCTCTTCTAGGTCACTTGTACCTTACCGCATGGGGCGTTCTAAAAGTCTCTCGCTGCTTGCAGTCCACACTCTCCTTCTCATCAGTTGCCACTAATATTCACTCTAATCATTCACTCCCCTCCCCCTCCCTGTTCCTTTGCCCAGCCATTAGTACACTCTTTGTATTAGCACAGCCTCACAAATTAAGTCATCAGTTAATTTTCTCAATTGCCAATTTCACGCTTATCACCACATAATATGTATTAGTGCTCTGTGTTTTCACATTTTTCTTAAATTAATAACACCTTCACTGGTTGCCTCCGCTTTTAGATATATTGTTGTTGCATTATCCTGTGACATTGTATATAAGGCCACTAACCACTTAATACATTCTACCTAAGATTGTTAACCATTTTATATAGAAGCTAGCATTTTATTTTGCATTTCTTTTTGGTACGTTTTGCATTCCACACTGTATCTAGAGTTGTTCCTGTATAAAGTTGAGTTGCTTATTAACTGTACTGTATCCCATTGTGCTGAACCCCACTTACTGTATCCCACTGTTAGAACTCCCTACACTGTTCAATAAGAAGAACCCCCCCCATCACTGTCTATTGTAAACACCCTATAAACCCCATCCCATTGTATTTTATTGTTAAATTCCCACCACTTCCTTTTTCCTTTAATAAAGAAATTAATTGGCACCCCACCTGTGTGGTAATTACTCCCCAAGATCCCATATACCTGCTGGCAGGGACAAATCTCACTCTCCTCCTCCTCTTGTTTTGCTGTTAGGTGGTGGATACAGAGAAAGGCACAGAAATGGCCTGGCAACTATATCCATTCACACTACCATCCAGAGTTAAAAAGTAAGTTCCTGGTCCCCTGGGAATAGTGAAGAATAACGTCCCAGATCCTGAGCTGCCATGTGAAAGAAACCCTTACTGATACTGTTTCCATAGGAAAATTGGGTCAGTAATACTGTAAGACAAACAGCTGACCTGCCTCTTCCCTCTCAAGCACTCCCCATCCACATCAGACCAACCCTTCCCAGAGCCCTTGAGGGAGCACTTCTAACTTAAAAATAAATAATCACTTGAGATATACCTCTCTCATAGAGCTGGAAGAGACCTTGAAAGGTCATTGAGTCCAGCCCCCTGCCTTCTCCAGCCTAGACCTCCCAGAGTCCTTGCCTCCTCCATCCCACCAGCCTGACCCTTCCAGAGCACCTTCCTTCCCCACTCTTTACCTTACCCTCCCTGCTAGTGAGCCTCGCACCCTCACATGCTGGGTTTGTCCCACTTCCTGGATCTGGCTGCTCCCCCAGCACCAAGAGGAGCCACTGCTGTAGTTTTGGCAGCCGCCAGATGAGGGACTGGCACACAGCACAATGCAGAGTGGGGCCTGGTTGTCACATTGGATATGATGTGACAAAAAACAGGACCCAGGTGCTAGCCAGGTCACAGCACACCTCCGCCCAGACAGGAACATGTTCAATTAAAAAAAAAGGCAGGGGGTGTGTGTGAGAGAGACAAGGGATGACACACGGCACTCTCTGTTTCTGGCACCTATGCTTGTGTGCTCTGAACACTGTCCCATCCCAGTCTCTGCAGCCAGAAGGAAGGCAATTAAGAGTATGCTGGAATGGAATCAGAACAATGAGGCAGAGTAGTATGGAAGAGTTTGGGGGCCACATGAGGCATCTGGAGGCATAAAGTGTATTCTAAGAAGGTGAAAATGTTGAAGGGAAGCAAGCAAAACAGATGAAAACAAAGTCTGTGTTACATTAAGTGCCCTTCCTTGTGGAAACTGTATATAGCCTAGATGAAGATAATTCAATATTCCACCAGGGCTCCCTGAAGTTGTGTCATTTCCCACAACCTCTATATTGCTGCAGGAGACTTTACTTGTGTGATACAGTAGGCTTATTTCTAAAATCTTGCTGTGGAAAAAGGGGTAAGATATTGAAGTAGAAATAAATATCCCAAAATTGATTTTTTGAGAACATCAAGGCATGTTTCTTTGGCACTTTGCTTGTCTGAATTGGACTGCTCATGACAGTAAGCACTGCACTGGCCACTAAGTAGTCATATGATCATGCTCTGTGAATATACGCTCTTCACGACAAGGATCTGCCTTAAGTGTTTCTTAAGCATGCAGTACTTTTTGGGTACTTAAACAGTGGTAGTATTAGTAACAACAGTAGATTTACTTGAATTTAGGAAGTACCTGTTCTAGTAGAACTGCTTTCTGCATTAGATACTATCAATAATAGAAGATAACTAAATAAAGCATGCTTTGGAAACAAAAATAGCAAACAATGTCATTCGCAAGTAGATTTCAGAAGCTAGTGATTAGCAGTCATAGTTTGCATGACACCTGAATACGGTTATTTAAAGAAACCACAGGAAACACCAGAGGAGAAGTTACTAAAAAGTCATGATTCCGTTTGTCATGATTGGTATAAAAATTTGCTATTGCATTTGCCATGTCCAACTTTACCTCTGTTTTAAGAAGTCAGTTCTCTAAAGAAGGAGGAGGAGGAGGAGGAGGAATAATGCAGCAGTTTTCCAGTCTGGAATGCATTTGTCAAACTTTAAAATATTCCTCAGTTCTGTGAAAGATGAAAATAGAAAATCTGAGATAATCAAAATAAAGACACAAGATGGGCTTTGGAAAACTACACACTATACTTATTTTACTTAATACATTTTTCTGCATCATAGACAAACTACAGAAATTACCAGCTAAAAAGCATTACCCAATCCATTAAAACACATCCATTCCCGCGCACCCTCCCAAAAAAAATCTGTTACAAACAACACCCCAAACAGTGTTTTACCCTAAAAAGGAAGAGAACCAGAGATTATGTGAAATTTACTAGGAATTTTGTAACAGAATTTATAGGGAAGGTGTTCAGATGCTGCAGTGACTGGCACCAGTATAAAACACAAAGATCGAAAGAACACTAAAAATGAAATTTGATAATGAACAGTACATATAAAAGATACCCATAAGACACACTTACTAAAATTAGTATTTTTGCAAGATTAAGCACAATATGAATCTTCAGAACATAAAAATCAAAAGATCCAAACCATAACAGCAGCATGTCTTAAAAAGTGTTCCTTCTTCCCATCACAAGCATTTTGTTCTGATACATATTTACTACAAGGTGAAAAGTTTCAAAATCACTTCAGGGAAATTGTCACTGCCGAGAAAAGTCAGTATACTTGCCAATATAACGTAGGAGCCATTAGCTAGGGACTTCTATTGCAAATAAAGATTTTGTACACCTCAGATCACTTCAGGATCACTGAACTCCGAAGACTGCACCTTCTTATTGTCAGTATATTTTAAAGACTTTAGTATAGTTGAAGAGTACCTTGGATTATCCTAGTGTATCACTGAGCACTTTCAGTTGTACATTCAATACTACAGGGCTCTTTCACTCATGCTAAAGTGTGCATACTCATGAGCCAAACCTAGGTCGATTAGTGAGAATAAGATGCTGAAATCCTATTATGTGTTTCCAAAGTGTATGGAACTGTTCCATTCTATACTGTTTAAGTTACTATTGTACCTTCTCCAATACAAACAGTTAGTAAAAAGTCCCTCTCTTTCAATATTAGTAAAACATATATTAAGCAGAACAGCAGCTCACATTAGGCTAAAGTTCAACTGGTAGCCTTTACAACAAATAAAAACAGGGTGAACTTAAAGGGACAGTATGAATTTTCTGTAATCAAACATTTTTATGCAATTTCTTACAGGAATCGCTATGTAATATCTGATTTTTTTTTTTAAATCCTTTAAAAAAGGGGATGGTTCTTCTCCCATGTTGATATTCATACGGATCTTTTCAAGCACATAAAAAATGACTATCCAAGCAGAACAGAGAAACTAACTATGCACAGACTGCTGTCAAATGCACAAAATAGACAGAAAAACAGAGAAAAATATTTTTTCACTCTTTCAGCTATAGTAATCTCACTTGTTACTTGAACTCTAAAACAAATTTTTTCAGACAGAAATGTTAGTATTTCAAGTGCATGTTCTCCCTTTCATTCAGTGTAGCCAAGAACTCTATAAACTTCCATGTTTTAGAACAATAGTTGTGATTAATCTCTGAGCAAAAGTATTGCTAAGCTTAAAATGAACAAAGGTGTTGTCAGTGTAAGGCCTCAAACTTCTGCTCTGCAGAGGTGAAGAGGGCACAATTTGCTGAAGTAAGCTTAGACTTGTGGTCAAAACGCGCTGCAATCAGATAACACATTCTAACTCCTATAAAAGGAGATAAGTAGTGCCCCCGGGCACAGTTTGTCTAACCCACAATTAAAACAACTGGCTACAAGAAAATAAGTAAGTATAAATTATACGGTCAAAGCGACACAAAGAGATAAGGAAGCATAAATTATACAGCCAAGGCGACAACGCTAACCACAATAAAGACTTGGCTGACCCTAACCGGTCAGTCTGTTTTAAGACATGGTGGACTGATCAGATAAAAAGTACGAAGGCATGGGACTGTATGTGTGTGTGTTTTGGTCATAAGGAAAACCTGACCCACCCTCCCTGAACCAAAGGGACGTGCACTTCACAACTGTCTGTACCTGGCCAGTGCGAAAAATGGACGACTGAAGGGTAACGTATTCTCGGGTGAATGCAGGGTAAGGTTATGGAGTAAAGGAGTCTGGTTGCTCGCGCTGAATTGATCTCAAGTTGTATCGATACTATAGTGTTAAGATAGTAATAAATAGCTAATGAATAATAACTTTACATGTACCTGTGCTTGTCTTCAGTATAACTTGCTATTTATATTAATCCTTATTCAGTGCTGGTCTTTAATCTTGCTTTTTTTATTTTGTCTGTGTTGCCTTTATAGTTAAAAGTCATTAAAAACCTTCTTTGAGGAATATTCTGTAGTTTTAATTTTTCTTATACAGGCACTACTCAGCCTCATTATATCTGTGTTGGGTGGTGGGAAGTAGTGATCACCCAGGGACCTGATGCGTGCCTCCCTCTTCCTTGACCTCTGCAGTAGTCAACAGGTGGACCACAGGCCAAATACGGCCCACCAGACGCTTTTGAACGGACCCCAAAGTCTTTTTATTTAATTATTTATTTTATTATTTTCTCTGGAATCTGCTCCTTGACTATACCTTAACCACAAAATTTGGACACTGACAAAAAATAATTGACTAACCCTGTTTTAGAATGTGTTAAAACATTCTTTGGTCCTGAACTTGAAATATGACCTACATGAGGGGATTTGTGTCCGTGCAGAGCCCCACTAAAAATCAGGGGGATTTTGCATAGGCATATGGGTCTTCCTGCATGGCGCTAATTGCAGGATCACAACCAAATAAGTTAAGACTCGGGGGAGGGATAGTTCAGTGGTTTGAGCATTGGCCTGCTAAACCTAGTGTTGTGAGTTCAATCCTTGAGGCAGCCATTTAGGGATCTGGGGCAAAAATCTGTCAGGGACCATACTTGGTACTGCTGTGAAGGCAGAGGACTTGATTCCACCTTTCAAGGTCCCTTACAGTTCTACGAGATAGGTATAGCTCCATATAATAATAAACGTTTCTCATCATTTATCTGTACTACACAGCAACCAGTCACATTCCAGAAAACCTGCAGATATTTTACTTAAATTATTAATCATCTTAGTATGAGTACTTTTAAAGTAATATAATCACTATAATTTCATTATATAACCTCACCAAAAGACCCACCAAAAACAAAACAAAAACCAGCACAAGAATTCCTCCACATATAGAAAAGCAACAAATCACTGTCTTTGAAACAAGACTGATACAGTATTTGCTTCTATCAGCTCCTAGACAATGACTCCTCTTTCCAATCTGTCTTCAAACGATTACTGTAGATCGGAAGATTTTGCTAAGATTCTGAACAAGTGGTCACAGTATACAAACACCATACACCAGGTGAGCCCAAAAAGGTAAGACCAGTTCTGCAGTAAGTGCAAATGTGACTATTTCTTTGGAGAAACTTAGCATAAAAGATGTAGAAATATGCTTTATAAAACAGTCTCCAACAGCCATTGGTCTATATGAAGCAATGTCAGGGTTCCAGTAGGAAGACAAAATATACATTTTATAATGCTGGGCTAAGCACTGAATGTTGCTGTATATTTTAAACAACAAAGGCTTTTTGCCCTCTAGCTCTGAAATTCAGAACAAATCCGCAGTAAGAACACAAAGAAAGCTGACTTCTGTTGAAACACAGAGACTTAGAAGGCTATCAGCAGAAACATATATCAGACCCATTGTTAGTACTGTTAGATGTATAGTAGAGGTGCAGTGAATGGGAATGGCAGTGCAGTACTATAGATTTAGTGACACAAATTAATGAGTGTGAAGAACCAGTGATTCCTCCAAGTCAGAATTTCCCCTTACATATGAACAAACCTGCTGTACTAAGAAAATATCCCAATAGTTGAAAAATAGCAAATTCAAAAGCTTCAGTCTCATTTTAGAAAAGTCCTAATGTTTCTAATGCAAAAGGACAGAAATGGAGGGCGTTCCAATAGCACAATCGTTAACTTATTTCAGAAGTTTTCTGCCCAACCATCAGTCAGGAGTTAAGTTACACAGCAAAAGAATAGTCAATAGAACACTGTAGCTATACTTTGTAACAAAGAGCATACTGCAACTGCCCAAAGTGTGTACACACAATCTTTGGCCCGCACACACCCAGCAGAAACAACATCACCCACAGCATAAAGATTGTGTCCATTGTTTATTAAGTACCTCCTCTTGGCAGAAACTTTAAAAAACTTAAGCCGGATTAAAAAGTTACACTAGTTGCTTCCTGCAAAATGGCTATATTACAAGGAGCAACAAATACAATCTTGTTCTGCGTGTTTTTAAAAACATTATCAGAAAAAGTACCCAATGTACAATACATACACTTTTGGCATGTAACAGATTGTGTTTTCCAGTCTTCAGTTAAAACTGATGAAATCTAAAAGCAAAAACTAAAACACAGTGGGGTTGTTTGTTTTTGTAAAACATAAAACTTTTAAATAGAAGTCTAAAGGTTCCTCATGCTCATTCACTTCTGGAGGCAGGAGTTTGCAGTGGGTCCTGGTTTTATTTTTCTCCAGAAGGGGAGTAGTGTGGGAACCAACAAGTTTTACTACTAAAAATGAGCAATAAGTTCTCTAAAATTAAAACATCAAAAGTCAGAAAATAAACTAATTATGAAAAATAATCAAAAGATAACTGATTTGTATGTTCTCGTTTAAACTACTGGCTCAGAGCTTCACTTAATCTTACCCCAAAGATATTAGCTTTTGGATAAAAATCCACATTTATGTTTCATACACTGAATCTAAAGGTAGGTTAAAGAAAGAAACAGAAAGAAAAAGAAAGAGAAAAAAGAGTTACAGAACATTTTTATAGAAGAAGAGCTGTTTTTTATTTTAGTCTTTTCTAGTATAGGATCTACCTACCTGTCTACTCAACAAAACTTCCACATGCTGACATAGTTGTTTGATTACATCAGTACAGCTGCTTGTTTTGACACTTCCAGGACATACTTAAGAGGGTGTATATTATCAGGCCAACAATGGGTACATGTGTCCAAATACAAGCACTATCTAGGTTGAAGACTGACAAAATAGTCTGTTTGTATGCTCACCTGGCATGCCACCTATAGAATAAAAATGTAAATATAAACTATTTTCCCAACTCAATCATGTCTTGCATTTTATGAACATTTTTTAAAAAGTCAGGACTATCAGTTATCATCATTAAAAGGTTCAAGGATTACTTTCTACAGATTACAAAGTGGTATTAATTAGGCAAGGTCACAAAACACGGTTACTCACCTTTGTAACTGTTGTTCTTCGAGATGTGTTGCTCATATCCATTCCAGTAGGTGTACGCGCCGCGCGTGCACGTTCGTCGGAAGA
>NC_133778.1:20896896-20995828 GCF_003597395.2 Chelonoidis abingdonii | reverse complement strand
CTGGAGTTGCTAGGGTAAAAGTCTTCCGACGAATGTGCACGCGCGGCGCATACACCTACTGGAATGGATATGAGCAACACATCTCGAAGAAGAATTTATATTACTTCATACACACATTCTCTCTCTGGTTCTCATTTAGTCATTTTTATGTAACAATGTTGCGGACTGTTAGATAGCTGATATATCCCACCCCACAGATGACTACTTTCAGCGGTGGGGGAAGTGTTCCAGGTTTTTATTTTATTAGCTATCATACATATACACACAGAATTTGCAAAGTGCTTTGGATCTGCCAGAATTAAAACAGATACCTAAATGTAAAAGGATAGAATACCATTTCTCAAGTTCATACCCTAGACCAGAACATAAGATAACTGGAGTAAAAAATTAACTAAAGATTCCCAGGTAAAAACAATCTTTTTAGCTGCATCCAAACTTGAACTTTGCTAAAAAGAAAATATATAGGTTTTATTATATCATAAGGAAGAACAAAATCCATGCACTATACATTATAAAATACATACTATTTCATCTAATACTGGATATCTATAAATTACGGACTAATCGTACAGAAAATTTTATTCTTAATTCCAGAAAACATTGCTATTCTTAATTCCAACACCATGCCACTTGCACTTTGAGATACCAAAAAGTGGTAAACAACTATTTTTAAAAGGATTTACATAGTGAGGAGAAGTCGTTATTACCTGTCAGCCTCAGCTGTCTGGGCAAGAAGAGGATTGATACATTTTCCAGTTCAGCATAAACTGAATATACAGTACATGGTCAAAGCTTTTAAAAAAAAAATCCTCTTCACCAAACATACCTGTACAGAAAGGCCCCATTATGATGGCAGTCTAATGTAACTTCTGCTACAGCTCTGGTTAGCAATAATTGAGCACACCTTTTTCAATTTATTTGGAATTTTTTACATCCTAACCATACACAGTTTTCAAAGAACAATGGATAACAAAAAAACAACTTTGGTCTGTTATTTAAAATATCCCCACATATTTGAATCTACCTCTGTAAATCTCTCTTCTATGTTACCCACGGCTTCCTAGCTACAAAGTGGGACCTTTAATGCCCTACTAACATAGGCAAGGAATATAGTATAAACAGAAAGCCAAACAGTCTACAAAACGATCCAAGCTAGAACACCTGAAGTGCCGGGCAGGGGATCCTACTACTCTGTCCCTACTCCAGGAGTACAACCGAAGCAACTAAAGAAGAGGTTAAAGGGTTAAAGGCTGGGGGTGAGAAGCTGGCAGGCTGAACATAAGATCTCCTAAATATCCTAAGAGAGAGGTCCCACAATCTAGCCCTCTTCTCCACAGTTATTATATAAAGAAGTCCCTGACGACTCCATTCCATCACCTTACACCCAAGAAGTCTGCCCTTTCAAACCATATTAATACCAGCTCAGTAGCTAATTCTCTGATCCAATCAAAGAAAGGCAGCCCCAGCTCTTCCCTCGCCATAGGGCTTAGGAACACACATGCACACCTCCAATCTACAAAAAAGAGAGGCCTCTTTTTGCCTACTGTACCTTCCCCCCAAGCCATTTACCGAACCCCACTGCATCAATTTTGACAAAGTACACACCCACCCTGGCCAAGAATTACCCCACTGAAGCATATCGGCAAGAAGTTCCCTACCTTGCAATTCAAATGCTGGATGCTGCAAAACATTTTCCAGCTTTCTTAATCCACTTCCTGCTCGTAATGGGTTCCTTTCACTACATCATCATAAATCCAGGAGAGGTCTCTCTTTGCAAACAAGCAGTGGAGATTTACAACAAACATTAAAAAACACTGCAAGACCAAGACTGGTATTTTTGTTTCCACTGAGGTTCACACACTTTTAAAGCAAGTAATAAAGGTCATAAACAACTCTAAATATACTTTGAGAAATGTTTTGCTGTGTGGACTTTTATTAATAAAAGTACCAAAATACTCATCATCCCAAAATAATCTACACCCAGTTTTTAAAAATACTTTACAGCTAAAAATGTAAAACAGAAAGGCTTGAGTCAGGAATGCAGTAGCTGCTCACAGCTCGAAAGACTTTTGCCTCACATAAATCAGGTTTCAGAGTAGTAGCCGTGTTAGTCTGTATCCATAAAAAGAACAAGAGTACTTGTGGCACCTTAGAGACTAACAAATTTATTTGAGCATAAGCTTTTGTGCCCACGAAACCTTAAGTTCAAATAAATTTGTTAGTCTCTAAGGTGCCATAAATACTCCTGTTCTTTTTACGGACACAGACTAACACAGCTACTACCCTGAAACCTGATTTATGTGAGGCAACATAAACTGGAAAATTTTCCTCAAAACTAAAATTAATGTATTGTTAACACACAGACAGGGTATTGCGGATCCATCATAAAGTACTTTAAAAATAATTACCATGCCTGGTGCATTTACTCTAACTCTACTGCTTTACCGTATTCTGCTCTCTAGCTCTACATAGTACCACTGCCACTAGTAATTTAGTAAAACAGAATGCTCTCCTCTGCCACCTAAACAAACAGCAATCTAACCAGGATTTCAGGGAATACTGTAAAAACACTCTACAAAGATGACCATGAACATAGAGATTTTTGTGAAAATGGTTAACAGTTTATTCAGTCCGGCCTTCAGAAGATGGCAGCTGCTACCACAGCAACTTCATTTCTACTGGGAGGCCAGTTAATAACACTTTCTTAGACTTTTGCTTTCCACAGTAAATTCAATGTGATAATTAATGAAAAATTTTAAGTGAATAATTTTTCATGAAAGATGTTAGTCTATGTGACCTCCATAGTAAAGGGACAACCCACAGGGAACAAGTGGCCAGCCCCTCTAAAGAGGGAAGGAGCCAAAAAGAACTACAAGAAGTGCCATAATTGAGCCTTGGAGACAAAATTCCTTGATTTACCTTTAGAGCAGGTACAGCACAGGCAGTGGCTGTTAAAGTTTCTCCGCACTGTCACAACCTTCACCTACAATCTGCTATAAAGATTGCAGGGTAGTAGTTCCATTTTATATGTCCATTTACTTTTTGGCCTCTCTTCAGAGAGGGGCAAAATGGCATCACCCAGCCACAACTGTGACAGTGATTGTGCAAAGTGGACACTTACCCACAAAACCCAAATTAATTTCCTATGTCTCCAAAAATGATCACTAGATTGCCATACTTAATTATTCCCAATCTAGCCACTTCTAAACTCAGAGATGAAATGTTCTTTATCTAATTACTAACTCCTGAGACTTCCAGTCATCCTAATTATTTAAGTGTAATAGTCTGAAATAAACAAGATATAATTTAATAAAGTGTAAAGTATTTTATTTAGGAAAGAAAAATCTTAACGCACAACTACAAAATGAGGAATAAAAGACTAGGCAGTTGCACTGCTGAAAAGGATTTGGGAGTTATAGTGGATCATAAATTGAACAACAGTCAACAATGTGATAAAGCTGTGAAAAAGGCTAATGTCATTCTGGGGTGTATTAACAGGAGTGTCATAACACATGGGAGGCAACTGTCTTGCTCTACACACTTTAGGAAAGACATGGACAGACTGGAAACCATCCCAGAGGAGAGCAACAACAATGAGAAAAGGTTTAGAAAACTTGACCTACAAAGAAACATAAAAACAACTGAGCACTTTTATTCTTGAGAAAAAAGACAACTGAGGGGGAACTTGATAACAGACCTCAAATATATTAAGGGCTGTTATAAAGAGGACAGTGATCAGTTGTTCTCCATGTCCACTGAAAGTAGGACAAGTAGTAATGAGCTTCATCTGCAGCAAGGTAGATTTAGGTCAGATATTGGGAAAAGCTTTCCCACTATAAGGGTAGTTAAGCTCAAGAATAGGCTTCCATGGGAAGCTACGGAATCCCCATCACTGGAGGTTTTTAAGAACAGGGTGGACAAACATCGTCCAGAATGGTGTAGGTTTAGCTGGCCCTGCCTCAGCACAGGGGCCTTGACTATCTGACCTCTTGAGCCCTTCCAGCCATACATTTCTATGATTCTATAAACAGCTACTGCATCTACCACATCAATAAGTTTTGGAACAAACTGGTGAAATGTAGTCATCAGTAACGACTACCCCTAGAAAATGTGTATATAAATCAGTGACAATGAAGATAATGACAGAAAGAGTGCAGAAAATTGTTTCCATTCCACACATGCAATTTTCTTGTTTAAAAAAACCACAAAATCCTCTTCTATATAAAATCCTCCTCTATTTGCTTGCTAGAAATAAGTTCCCACTTTAAAGAAGTCACTCCTAACATCAGATAATGTTCACTATATTCTTCCAAAACCTCAGATACAGCTTATTAAAATCACTCACACAATTGGTACAGATCAAACACTGCATTAATAAACCCTCTAAGAACCTATCAACTTCTGTAATGAAACAGCAAGACAGACAAGAAGGGTCCAGTCAACTCCTCTAGCTACAGAACATGACTATTATTTAAACTTTCATCAGAATGAAAATACATTGCACAAAAAATCTGAGAATAGCAGAGCTATGCAACATATGGCTTCATGTCCTGCTCATTCTTAGGGGGAAGTCAATTGACCATCATCAGAGAGCAACACTTGCTGACAATTAAGGAGAGATAACCATTTCAACTTTTTTAGATACAAGACTGTTATGCTGGTGTGAAACAGAGGGGAGAAGTTACGCAAAGGGACATGACCTTCAAGATAATGAGTCCAACTTACACTTTTACTAGAGTTCATGATTCTTGCAGTGGAGTTTAGACTCCCAGTTGTGTGCTAGGCAACCTTCATCAGACGTGATTGTACAGCAACCTAAAATCCAGGAATTTCAAATTCAAGTGTAACTGACAAAAACTAAGCCAGGAGTCTGGCAAGCAGCTGCTCATCAAAGGCCATAATTGGTTGTATATCAGCATGTCTTAATGATATCAACCAAGCAGAATGCACCTTTGTTTATGAAGTAACTGAAGTACAAATAGAGAAGTTGATTACAATTGATTATTTAAATCATGACTTTCCATTTGGTGATTTAAAATCAACCAGCTCTGCTTTCTCCTTTTAACAGAAGATGAACTCTCCTCTATTTCAGACTTTTAGTCAGATTTAAAAACACCTATATATAATAAAAATGTTTCATCTAATAAACTTAGATGCTGAAGGTCTTTATGACTAATCTCTAGACCCTACAAACTCTGCCAAATAAGGCCCCATCTACAATAAAATAAATATGTTAAAAATACATTTGTGACACATGGTTGTACAGCAAACATGCTATAATATGATTGTTCCTTGTCCATCAGGACAGAAGGGGCAAAGTGTATAACCATGTTACAGAATCTTGTTTTAACCCCAGGGGCAGCTGCAGCTGGTTACTGTCAAGGATTGCTGGAATGGAAAAACTATGGGTAAAAGCCTGGCTCAACAGAAGTCAATGACAACACTCTCATTGACTTCAGTGGGGCTTGACTTTCAACCAATGACTTCAGTTCCCGTCCAAAAGAGTCAAATCCCCTGCCCGAAAAGGAGAGGGAAAGAAAAGATGCAGTCCATCTCCCATTCCAAAAGGGTTCTACCTCATTCTGAGTGTTAAACACCCAAACTGCCTCCGGTGCCTTCTTGGGTGCCACAAGGCTCCGCTGCCAAACTCTCCATATTTCTTCAACTAATACAATGAAGTTATGCTTTGTAGATGCAAAATTCTAGCAGCATGCTGAAAACAGAAATTTAAGGCCATCTACAAAACTGAAAAACATTCCAAAATTGAAATGTGAATTGAATTCAATGCAAAAATGTATTACACTGATAATATGCATTTTCCTATTTAAATCAATAAAACCTTCATTTTAAGATTACTTGAAGGTTCTGCAAAATTTCCAGTTTGCTACACTTCAGCAATGGAGAGCTGCTAAAACCAGGGAGCTTCCAGTACCAGTTTCCTTAGAAACAACATCATGCAGTCATCCTACTTTAAATCAGAAACATTCTCTCTCATCAGCTCCTGTGTGATAACCCACACTACCCTAAACACAATTCAGTCTCTCTTTCCCTCTCCCACGAGCTCCTATGTAATAACTCTTTCAATGCTAAAACAGACATAGGACACACTTACCACATGCCACCACCCTCCCCCCAAACATCCTCTCAAATTGTATGTAGTTTAATAGATTTGTTCTAAACCAGGGGTGGGCAACCTTTCAGAAGTGCTGTGCCGAGTCTTCATTTATTCACTCTGACTTAAGGTTTCGCATGCCAGTAATACATTTTAACGTTTTTAGAAGGTCTCTTTCTATAAGTCTGTAATATAGAACTAAATTATTGTTGTATGTAGAGTAAATAAGGTTTTTAAAATGTTTATGAAGCTTCATTTAAAATTAAATTAAAATGCAGAGCCCTCCGGACTGGTGGCCAGGATCCGAGCAGCATGAGTGCCACTGAAAATCAGCTCATGTGCCGCCTTCGGCACACGTGCCATAGGTTGCCTACCCCTGTTCTAAACCAAACCTAAGATACACAGACTCTGCTTATGAAATATACTAGATCTTTAATAATCCAAATTAAATATAGAGTAAAACATAGCATGAGAAAGTAAACAGCAAAACTAACTATACCAACCACAAATGAGGGCTGCTCAGTACCAAGTCCACAGACAAAAGCTTAAGCAAGTGCTAAAAAGGAACAGACACCAACTAAAGAATAAAATATAAAGAAATAGATTTATAGAAGAATGAGTAGACCAGAGAAAACGGAGTGCAGCTGCTTATGGTGAGAAGGTAAATGATCACGACCATTGTTGCAGAGAAGAGAAATTTATGCAGGAACAAATAGGTCTAGGAAATATGAATTCTGAATTTTAAACAGCTTCCTCTTTTTCACCCTTACCATCTTTCACTAGACAAATCAATGTCTATTATATCATGGAAATAACTCACCTTCAAAATGAAGTGCTTATCAATTTAGACCATTAAAACATCAACACACAGTTTTGGCTGCAAAATCCGATACCAGTTGCAATCCATCCAAACTGGAAGTTAGGTTAGATACTTAGGACTTAAATTACTTGTTTCTCTCGGTTCGCCTGAGCACTCCCCAAAAATGCCGCTGAAGGTTTCTCTGCTGTTACCTGTTCAGTGCTGGAAGTGAATGAAATCTCTCCTTCTAATCTTATCAACTTCTAGTTGAAAAAGGGGTTCGCTTCAAAAAATAGAGGGTAACTAAGTGGGACAGCTGACTGTTTCAATGGCTCTTCTTAGAGCTCCTTAAAGGGAAACGTTAGATATTTCTTATCCAATTCTATGCCACAACAAAACATATATTACATAGAAAGGCTACATTAAAAGAATATTAAGGTTGCAAAGCCAAGAACTCAAAAGTTAGAAAATGTCACATTTAAGGTTGCCCATGAATTATGTTGCAGTCTTCAGTTATATGATTACATAACATTTTGTCCTCAGGATTCCTGCCTCATTCAGTGCACAGGATGGAGCATGCTCAAGGAATGAACCAGAGTTATGCAGTTAATGAGGCTGCTTCATTTTGTTAATGTAATTTCCTAGTTTTTTAAAAAAGCAAAACTGAAAAAGAACAAAAGAAGTACAGTGAAACCCCGCTATAACGTGATGTTTGGGGTCCAAAAATTCGATCGCGCTAAATGCGGGGTCACAGTATAGCAGGGGTTGTCAGTGGTCCCCAACGCAGTGCATTGATGTGTGCCGCCTAATACCCCTAGTGCCTAGCGCCCAGCAGGAGAGAGGAGCAGCGGCTCCCCGCCTGCCAGAGACAGAGAACTCCGGGGCTGCAGGTGCCGGTGATCTCTGTCCCTGGCAGGCGAGGGGCCACAGCTTCTCTCCAGCTTCAAGAGGAGCCGCAGCTCCCCACCTGCCAGGGACAGAGAGCACTGGCGCCCGCAGCCCCAGAGAAGCCAGAGAGAAGCTGCGGCCCCCGCCTGCTGGGGACAGTGAGCACCGGCGCTCACAGCCTCAGAGTTCTCTGTCCCCAGGAGGTGCAGGGCTGCAGCTTCTCTCTCCTCCCATGGTGTTGGGGACCATTGGTACAGTACCGTACTGTATTATGCCTTAAAGGGGAGCCAACCTGTGATCGTGTTATATGCGATTTCGCATTATGGCGGGGCGCGTTATTGCGAGGTTTGACTGTACCATCATGTGTAACCATACTGTCCCCTCACATGGGTCATCAGCAGGGCTGGAACTTTTAGATATACATTATAAACCTTTGTCACTTGAACTAAGGGGGTAACTGCTATCAACAGCAAGTTGTCATCCTCTCTGTGGACCAGCACTAGAGGGGGGAATGAATTTTTTTTCCAGTGGCTTTCACAAATATTTCCTGACAACAGAAGAATGTTAAGACTCAGGAATCCGGGCTTCATTTCCAGATTCTGGAGGACATGGGCTTCAGTCAATACAGGCCTTCTGCCCATCTTCACCAACTTATCCCAAGCTCATCCCAGTCCCCACTCCACAAGCTCCACAGGCCCCTGCATCCCACAGTGTCTTGGCACCATCAGTGAGGGCACTCTGAGAGCAGGAGAGTCTCCAGCTCTCAATTTCTCTGGCTGGCATCACAGTAGCCCAAAGGAACAACTACAGGGAACGTTTTGCTCAGCCATAAAGTTCTGGGATGGAGCGTACATAGGGTTACCAGATGCCCTGATATTATCAGGAACATCTGGATATTAGGGGCTTTGTCTTGTACAGGATCCTATCAACCCAGCACAGGACTATTATCCCCCACCCTATCCTGCTTTTTCACACTTGCTATCTGGTCAGCCTAAGCATACCTCAGTCATTCTGTGGGGACGGTGCATGCAGTTTGGTCAGTATGCAGGACTATGTGAGGATGGAGCATCCTCAGCGCAGAAAATCTTCACACAATGCTGTTGCCAAACAAATCTCTACTAAGCTTATGAAACTGTGATTTTTTGGCTAAATTTGGGCAGATTTTCACAGGAACAGCAAAAGGCAGATCCCTTTGTGATGGGTTGGATCACAGAAACCCCCTTGGGAGCTGCCACCTGATGTGCCAAGACTACTTCTATCCCTGCCTTTCCTGCCAGCTCAGGACTTCAGCACCCTGTCTTGCTGAGCCAGACACTCCTGTCTGCGCCAACAAAGACCCAGGGTCTGAATTACTTGCCCCAAAGCTGCAAGTTTACCTGAAAGCAGATAACAGAAGTGTGCTTGTCTTTAACACTCAGATGCCCAACTCCCAATAGGGTCTAAACCCAAATAAATCCGTTTTACCCTGTATAAAGTTTATGCAGGGTAAACACATAAATTGTTCCCCTCTTATACACTGAAGAGAGATATGCAACGCTTGTTTGCTCCCCCAGGATACTCCATATACTCTGGATCAATTAATAAGTAAAAAGTGATTTATTAATACAGAAAAGTAGGATTTAAGTGGTTCCAAGTAGTAAACAGTCAGAAGTCAGTCACCAAGCAATAAAAAAAATGCACAAATCTAGTGTCTAATCAAACTGAATAACAGATAACTCACCCTAGAGATGCTTCAGTAAGTGTTTACCTCAGACGGAACACTTCCAGGCCTGGCACAATTCTTTCCCCAGTATAGCTCTTGTTCCAGCTCAGGTGGTAGTCTAGGGATTCTCATGAATGCTCTCTCCCCTCTCGTTCTGTTCCATCCTTATATATACTTTTGCATAAGGCAAGGAATCCTTTTCCCCATCTCGGTTTCCACGCCCTCCTTCTCAATGGAAAGATACCAGGTTAAAAATGGATTCAGTTCAGGTGACAATGATCAGTCCTGCAAGTTTCAATGCCCACTTGCCAACATCAGGATCCAGGAAGGACTAACAAGGTAGAACAACCCACTGCAGACAACTGTCCTGGTTAATGGGAGTCATCAATTCCAAACCAACATAAGTACTCACTTAACTACAATAGGCCCCAATTAATTTCTATTTAGTTTTTCAGTCAGTAACATTTATACAATAGACGTACCCAGTAGAAATTAAGCTTTGTAACGATCCTTACAGAGACCTTTTGCATTAGCATATTCCAGTTACATTATATACTATCAAATTTTATAAAATATATGACTGCAATGTAACACCCTTGTATTAGGTGATCCCCAATTTCACATCCCTACACAAAGCACAGAGGCCAAAGTCCTACACTGTGACTTTAAATCGGTTAATGCCGATTACCGATGTTAACGTCTGTATTCCGTCACACGACGTCGCATTAATATCGAGTTACACGCCTCTTAAATCGTTTCGGAAACTCCTCCCAAACGAGAGGAGTAGCACTAAATTCGAATAAGGATAACTCGGACTTAGGGTCGTGTGGACGGAAATCGACGTATTGGCCTCCGGCGCATCCCAGAGTGCTGCAGTGACCGCTCTGGACAGCAATCGAACTCGATGCAGCCGGGCAGGTAAGGAAAGCCCCGCGAACTAATGAAATTACATTTCCTGCTTGTTCCACGCGTGGAGCTCCCTGATAAGCACGGCAATGCGATGCAGTCGTCAAATCAAAAAGAGCTCATACAGCAGACCGTACCGGTGTAGATACTAGGTCGATCGCGTTATGGGGAGTACCAAAAATCTGGTGTGTATCCACTGCCATTACAGAACACGAATGCAAAGGTTTGAATAAAAAACTGCAGGATGACACAGGCGCTGCGTGGACAAGCGTAACGGGAAGCGCCAGAGACTCAAATGGACGCTCATAGGGAGGGGAGGGGGTACTGAGGACTCCAGCTACCGACAGTCCACAACAGTCTCTGAAAATTATTTGCATAATGGCAGAGCTCCCAGATGGTCTGTAGGTCAAACAAGTGTCTGGCGGGTTAGAACAGCTCCTCAGTTCATCCCCCCCCCCAACGTTGAAAAAAAGGAAGTCATGCCTTGACTACTTCTCTATGTACCTATGTGTACTGAATGCTGCCTGGTAGACGGGACGCTACAGCACTGAAGGAGACCTTCCATCTCCTCTCTGGTGGTAGACGGTGCTGAGGCCACGATCCAGGAGAACCGCCTAATGCTCACATCGAGGGCAACAGTTGGCTACCCTGAGTAGATAGGACGACGTAATAACAATTAATATGTGAAACTGTGGCTGAAAAATTTTGCAATTCACATTTGAGATTTGACTTGCTTGGCAAATCGAGTCAGATTCCTCCTTAATGGTTCTAAAAATAGAGTCGCATGCTGCCTGGTACTGTCCATAGCCCCGGAGGCTGCCTCCAAGTGCTCCCCCCCGACATCATTTATCTCCAGCTAACAAGTCTCTTTCTATCGATTCTTAATACTCATGACACAACGGGGAGGGGCACTGACACGGTAGCCCAGAAAGACAGTGCACCGCTCCTGAAATCGATGGTAGCCTTGGACCATGGACATAAGCAATCGATTTTTTGATCGCACTGTGGACGCGCAAAACCGATTTTATAACATCGGTTTTGTAACATCGGTTTAAACTACTTCGAAATAATCGTGCAGTGTAGACATACCCAGAGACACTAAAGCTTCTCAGTGAAACACTTATTCTTTTTAAACATGGGCAAAACAACATTTTCCCCAATTTAGTTTTTGAAAATGGCTAAACCAGCTTTGCTGAAACAGAAAGATAGACAAATCAGACTGAGGCAGATACCCAGCATGGAACATTTCACCCTGAATGGCTGTAATTTGGCAAAGTTATAAGGCACTGAAAACAGGGTCTTATAAGGTAAAGAGTTAAGCAACCTTAATGGTAGGTGCTGTTAGCAACACCTCCTAGAAAAACCTTAGTACAGTAAAATATACAAAACCTATGGCACTTAAGAGTTCTTTAAAACAAATTACAATACCTGTTCATTGTGGGTAGCATTACAGCCATTGTTCTCTTGTCAGGAACGAGAACCATAAAAAACACAAAAATCAAGTATTATCAAACAAAATAAGAACACTTTAGATCACACCCAGAAGCATGTTATGCTTTGACTCTGATAGAGCCAATTTTACTAGCCTTGAACTGAGAAAGGCTTAGGAGCAGCTATAGCATTTTTAGACTCAAGAACCAACAGCATGATCCTCCCAGCTGATCTTAACTATCATAATAGGGATGAAAGAACTCTCACTTAGGTCACAGCACAGAAAATTCAGATCTTTAAAAATTATCCCCAATATTTTGAAGCACACCTAGAACTGGATAGGAAGTGACTGCAAAGACCATTAAGCAAAGTTGTTCTGCGTTCATAGCACCTTGCCACACTCACAAGGCAAGCAACTGTATTGTGCACCAACCAGGTAAACTTCAACTATAACCTAAACAGAACAAATACAGCATATCCTGGAGGTTGACCTATTTCAGGGTCCAGCATGGTTGACCTATTTCAGGGTCCATATTAAAGAATAAAATAGTCACAGACTTAGGAACACAGGACTGAAGGAACTGTCACCTTCTGGGTCACTAAGTCCCATCCTCTGACATAGTAGACAATCCAGTTAGAAGACAGAAATCTAGAGAGAGACAGAGAAAGCTGGAAAGAGTGAGAGTGAAAGAATAAAGAAGGAAGGATAGAAGAAAGATGAAGTAAAGCTAAGAAGATCTAAAGACCCTTAAGGAGGAATGGTCCCATCTGCCAGACTCCCAAAGATGCAGATTAAAGAGCAACGGACAAAAGGAGAAGGGCTTCTATCATGACAAACATCCCACTGCCCACTATTGCACTTAGCAAGTGCATTTTTCCTCCATCTTCCCACCTCTCCTTCTAGCTAGCAGTAGGACGATTAAGAGTTCTATAAACAACAGAAGCTTATAATCCAGACAATTTAGATTGAGGCATCCTTGTACAGAAGTGTTTTTATGGCATTTTCTCAGAAAGATTAATTTATTCTAGGAAAAACTAAGAAAAATAAACAGGGAAATAATAGTCTCAAAGAGCATTTTACGGTGAGCTTTGCCGATGGATAAATACAAACAAAGTTTGAATTCAAACTGCAGTTTCACTGGGAAAGAGTCAAACTGGAAGGCACTCTCTTTTCCCTCAAATAATTATCATCTAGATGCTAACTCTTTTACAACAGCTTTTCAACAGTTCTGTGTGTATGTATGCGGGGTGGAGGGGAAGTAAGTACTGCAGAGAAACTACTGAAGTAAAAAGAGAAATGTAAAATCTGTTTTTTGTTTCAACTATTGTATAACAACACTGAGATTGGCCTAAGCTCATTTTAAAAATCAGAATTTCTATATGTGGGGAGTAATAATTCTCCAAGAGCACCTGACCACATTAGCTCTGTGCAATGCCTCCTTGAGTGAAACATGATGATTCACAGGTCCAGAAGAAGCACCTTTAAAATTTACTACCCACATGTTTCTGTCTACTGACTAAGGTGTCTAATCCTGCCCAGGAGTAATCCTACTAACTTCAGTTGGACGGCTCCTGGGTGTAAAGTTACACCTGTATTTGCAGGATCCAGTCCTATGTGAAAAAAACAAAAGAAGAGAATGTTTCTCAAAAAAGACCTATGCATTTTAATCACTGCACACAATGAAAAGCCCATGTGAAATACTGAAAATAAAGTTTCAAATTAAAATTAGCACTTCCTGGCCTAGCACCTGGCAGTACCTGCCACCTTGCTGTAAAATGATTGTGCCACTATCCATAAAGCATTACAGTGAAAAACTAAAACTAGTTCCTCTCTTGTTTTAATACTAGTTTAATTATTAAACTTCACTGTTAAATAGTTAGACACAAGGTGTATTGTTCACAGTGTACAATTATTCTTCTGAGGTTAAATCAATATTAGAACAGGATGGAAACTGGCCAGTTGTAGAATGGGAAAAACCTGACCAGTTAATATTTTAAAGCAAAGTGATCAATTTCACACAGTTTTTCATAGTGGGAAGTAAGTTTTTAATATATGCATTTTGTGACTCAGTAAAACATGCAGTTTTCTTTTTAGTGGCCTATTTAAAGACTCAACATTAGCTCAATATTAATCAGTTCCCAAAATGTTAATTAACTGGATCCTTTATCTACCCAATTAAGTAAGAGAAAGCCAACTGCGCTCAATTTTTCTTAAGTATAAATGCAGATGTAGAAAAATGTACATACATATTGTGGGTCAAATTCACCATTAGTCTAAACAGGTACTGCTCTAATGGCTTCAACACTTTTGCTCATGTTTAATTTGACTCAGGAGTAGCGGGCAAAAATAATTAACAATGGATTACTATTTATTTTCTTGAGTTTGGAATAAACAAGTAAGTTTTCTAACAGTGGACTGAATGAACAGCCTTAAAAGTGTTGTAATTCATCTCAAGCAATCCACAAATCAGTAACAATGGGATTTTTCTTCTCCATTCACCATTGTACACTGTGAAGGCAAAAGCCCCAAGTTCTATAACTAGCAGGCACAATCACTAATAAAATGCACATTTGTAGAGTTAAATAGACGTGTATGCAGCTTTGGAAGTCCACACTAAACAATATACCTATCTTTCAGGGTCCCCTCCTCTCCACTCAAATTTAATGGGGGACAGGGAGAAGACTCTACTAAGTGTGCCCAATTTACAATGCTCAACTTGTAAAATAAAATCATATTTCAAAACAAGGCAAAGACACAAATCCTTAAAGTCCTCATTATCAAGAATCTATATCAAGTTTCAAAGTTGAAACTTCAGCCATTTTTGACACAGCCCTGTTCACATGCATGTTCAGAATATTTTGAGCAGGAATAATATTACGTAAATCAAAAAATGGCTGAAAAGATTTCTCACAAACTTTCCATTCACTTTTGCCTGGCTCAAGAGGTGAGCATTTCAGAAAGGTAAGAACATGTGAAAAAAGAGTGTCACAACAAAGTGTTTTGCAGCCTTACCCAAAAGTTTTCCTTTCAGCAAATTTACTACATTATAGCCACTTGAGATGGAAAAACACCTCCAGTTTTTCTATTCTTTCCTTTCATTTAGCGAAATCATCCTATGAGTCTAGACGTTTCTGGTATTACACATTCTCTATTAGTTCATACCCCAGTAATTCTTGTATCTTCTAGGGGCTGTCTGTTCTTTTTGTATGCCCTTAATAAGGACTTTACATCAAGGTCTGTGCCCCAGTTCACTTTGCCTAACCTTTTTGACTGTTTCACTGTCTTGCTTTCCTATATAAATTTGTGTTGATCGGATGCAGCTGTGTGTCATGAAATAGCAAATAGTGGCTCCAGGATTTTTGTAGGGGAGAGGAGATGATTTTGGAGTTTTTTGAAGGGCAAAAATAGGTTCATATTCTTTAATGTTCTTCACAGAATTTATTTCACACCACTCATCCTGGCAGCCTTTCACAATACCCCTGCTCTCAAAAGCAGAAAACCTATGAGAGATTGCTGTTGCGCATCTTGTGGACTTGTCCATCGCCAGGTAATTTCTGGAAAGATGTGGTTGATTACACATGCAACGATTCCACTACAAATGAGCATTTGTTTGTTCTATGCATTCAAAGAGACCATTTTGAACAAATACAAACACTCATGTGGAGATATAGTACCACCACTTTTAAACAACTCTGAGGCAATACTTCCATTTAAGATAATTGCAGAATAGTCTCCTACTTTGACATGTTTATTAATGTTGAGTAGGCAACATGAGCTCGATAGCTATGCTAGATTTCTTGATTATAATCTCTCTGCTTTCATATTTTTTGCATATTTTACTTTTACCTTTTTGCCACATCTGTCACCCGCCGGTCAGGGCATACATTTTAAATGTCTGGCTCTAACTAGTATGTCTATAACTGTACACTGACTACTGGTGTTCTAGTCAGTAGTCAGCTTCATTTCAATCATTAAAATGGAGAAATAAGATTCTAACCTCATAGACGACATCTTAGTCTCTCACTGCAAAAGTATTAATAGATGCCATGGATAGGATTTTATTTTCCATTACAGCCATGGGAGTACATACATGCTATATTCATGCACATTTACTAACAGCAAAACTTGCAGGGATTTCAGAAAGTTGCAAGAGTTGACAAATTTCAATTAATAGATAAAAGATTAGCATCTCCAATATACAGGAGCCTACGAAAAATAAACATGAAGTACATTGCTAAGGGAGAATACCTCAATACTCCACAGAAGCAGCACTAAATGATAATTACTGCTAGAACACTTCCGAAAAATAGGCAAGATAGGAAACCATTATATTTGCTCTTTGCTAAGATATGCCCTTTTGAAGGTGTATCTGAAAACTGCTTCAAAGCAGATGACTTTCTTCAACTAGAATTATCACTAAATTCAAAGGGTAGTTTCCTGATTATTTATAGAAGAAAGTGAGTTGCTTACTGAGTGCCTGACCCTTCCCCTACACACTCTTATGTCACTGTCAAAATTCCCACTGGCTTCAATGGCAATAGGATTGTATCTCTGACTGCACAAAATGTCCATGCATCCACCTATGTCTGAACTGATAGCAAATTCTGAAATTATATTCCATTTAACCAAAAACCAGGTGCTTGACCTTAGATTGGGACAGAGAATAAGTCTGATTTTAAACCGTTGAGTAATTCCATCAGATAACAGTCCCTGACAAATTAGATTCATGATAGCGTGATCAGCAGAGAGAAAGGCTTGGCTAACCATCACACCCCCACAAACCTACTCTGGCCGAGAATGGCAAAGTTCCAAACAAACACTTCAGCATGATGACTAGGAGCAGTGCTGAAGAAGCTTTTCCACAGCAGTAGGTAGAGAACGGTTGGCAAGGATACCATGCCAAACAGGACATAACAGATCATTCTAAAGCTTTTGCGGTTTAGCTGAAAGCTTAATGCATTAGATCAACTATTAATATCTATAGAGACCCTCTTAACTAGTCTCTACATACACATCTCAAAAAAATTCATTTTACTAAAGGATTAGACACTTGTTCCATTAAGTTCAGCACTCTCTCTAAGGCTTGATCTACACTACAGAGTTAGGTCAATGTAAGGCACACTGCTTGGGCTGTCACCCCCAGGGCAGATGGGGGACACCAGCTGTGAGCCCCACACGGCTGTCAGTCCCCCACAATGCCCCACTTCAGTCAGTGCAAGCGCTCCAGGTGAGGACGTGCACCACCAGCAGAAGGAGAGTAGTGTGGACACCAACTGCCAACTGAATTACTGCTGTAGCTGTAAGTCAACCTAACTTAAGTCAACCTAATTTTGTAGTGTAGACAAGCCCTTAAACAGGACTATCCAGTGGTTCGGGAGGAAAAAAAATCATAGCATATTTGGTTAACTGCACATTGCCCAGTACAGTACAGACAGGGAAAAATCCTTTCTAGCCCTTGTGGCAACAGCATAATGCTCAATTACTAAACATTAGCCAACTATACCCACAAATGTTAACATTGATCAAAGTTATCTGAACCCTGACCTGATTTGGAATTTCTATGCTGCAAAAGTATTGAGACAATTTGGGATTTCATTCTACTTTGTAACAAGTTTCACTATATCCACATTCACTACAAGAAGATTTCACCTTGTAGCTTTAAATTAAGTACACAAAAGGTAAATTTACAAAATAATATGAATACAGTTAAGTGTGCAAATACTAATAATTTGATTTACTGATGTAACTCCAACCACCCTTCTGAAAATATTAAGTTAGTTCAATTACACAAGCTCTGGAGAGTTAAAACTAGATTGTCATGATAATGCAAATACTACTAAGATCTTAATATTTGATTCCAACTGAAAAAGAAAATAAATGGGCACTATCTTAAATTTTTTCATACTAACTGTAAAAGTCAACTAGGTAAAAACAATACCAGATTTGTGGCTAATCTGACAACCTGAGCCCTACAAGAAAAAACAAAACTAACAAGAAAATATATCACCACACTCAGAGCATAAAGTCCAGTTTGAAGAGCAATTCCTGCAACATAAGGTATGTCCACTTCATCATTCCATTGGTAACCACATTAGGATAGACTTTGTTTATCACAAAGGTGTATTATTAAAAGATAGTCAAAAATTATTTGTGTTTAGCTAGCACAAGTGTGCAAAAAACACCTTCAACAGGCAACTCCACGCTCCCACTCTTCTCTGAAACAAATTTAAAGCCTGGTGTTTATGAACCAACAAAAAGATCTAAAATATTCAAAGTCAACAAGAGTAATTAACCAAAACAGAATACAAAATAAGAATATAAAAACAGCCATACTGTGTCAGACCAAAGGTCTATCTAGCCCAGTATCCTCTCTTTCGACAGTGGCCAATGCCAGGTGATCCAGAAGGAATGAACAGAAAAGGTATTCATCAAGTGATCCATCACCTGTTGCACATTCCCAGCTTATGGCGAACAGAGGCTAGGGACACCATCGCTGCACATCATGGCTAATAGCCATTGATGGACCTATTCTCTTATCTAGTTCTTTTTTGAATCCTATTATAGTCTCGGCCTTCACGACATCCTCTGGCAAGGAATTCCACAGGTTCACTGTGTGTTGTGTGGAAAAAAAATACTCCCTTTTGTTTGTTTTAAATCTGCTGCCTATTAATTTCATTTGGTGACTCCTAGTTCTTGTGTTATGAGGAGGAGTAAATAACACTTCCTTATTTAATTTCTCCACACCAGTCATGATTTTACAGACCTCTATCATATCCCCCTTTAGTCGTCTCTTTTCCAAGCTGAAAAGTCCCAGTTTTATTAATTTCTCCTCATATGAAACCTGTTCCATGCTCCTAATCATTTTTGTTGCCCTTTTCTGAACCTTTTCCAAGTCCAATATATCTTTTTTGAGATGGGCGACCATATCTGCATGTAGTATTCAAGATGTGAGTGTATCATGGGTTTATGTAGAGGCAATATGATATTTTCTGTCTTATTATCTATCCCTTTCATAACGATTCCCAACATTCTGTTAGCTTTTTTGACTGACACTGTACATTGAGTAGATGTTTTCAGAGAACTATCCACAATGACTCCAAGATCTCTTTCTTGAATGTTAACAGCTAATTTAGACCATATCATTTTATATGTATAGTTGGGATTATGTTTTCCAGTGTGCATTATCTTGCATTTATCAACATTGAATTTCATCTGCCATTTTGTTGCCCAGTCATCCAGTTTTGTGAGATCCTTTTGTAGCTCTTCGTGGTCTGCTTTGGACTCAAGTATCTTGAGTAGTTTTGTATCATCTGCAAATTTTGCCACATCACAATTTACTCCTTTTTCCAGATCATTTATGAATATATTGAAAAGGACGATCCCAGTACAGACCCCAGGGGGACACCACTATATACCTCTCTCCATTCTGACAACTGGCCATTTATTCCTAACTTTTATCTTTTAACCAGTTACCAATCAAGGAGAGGACCTTCCCTCTTATTCCATGACAGCTTACTTTTCTTAAGAGCCTTTGTTGAGGGACTTTGTCGAGGGACTTTGTCAAAGTCTTTCTGAAAATCTAAGTACACTATATCCATGGGATCCCACTTGTCCACATTCTTGTTGACATCCTCAAAGAATTCTAGTAGAGTGGTAAGGCATGATTTCCCTTTACAAAAACCATATTGACTCTTTCCCAACAAATTATGTTCCTCCATGTGTCTGATCATTCTGTTCTTTACTCTAGTTTCAACCAGTTTGCCTGGTACTGAAGTCAGGCTTACTGGCTTCTAATTGCCAGGATCACCTCTGGAGCCCTTTTTAAAAAATTGCCATCACATTAGCTATCCTTCAGTCATGTGGTACAGAAGCTGATTTAAATTATAGGTTTACAAACCACAGTTAGTAGTTCTGCAGTTTCACATTTGAGTTCCTTCAGAACTCTTGGGTGAATACCATCTGGTCCTGATGACTTATTACTGTTTAGTTTATCAATTTGTTCCAGAAGGTCCTCTAATGGCACCTTAATATGCAACTGTTCCTCAGATTTGCCACTTAAAAAGAATGGCTCAGGCTTCAGAATTTCCCTCTTATCCTCAGCTATGACGACTGATGGAAATAAATCATTTAGTTTCTCCGCAATGGCTTTATCGTCTTAGAGTGCTCCTTTAGCATCTCAATCGTTCAGTGGCTCCACTGGTTGTTTAGCAGGCTTCCCACTTCCGATGTATTTTTTAAAAAAAATTGCTATTACTTTTTGAGACTTTGGCTAGCTGTTCTTCAAATTCCTTTTTGGCCTTCTTAATTATATTTTTACACTTTATTTGCCAGAGTTTATTTTCCTCACTAGGATTTAACTTTCATTTTTAAAAGGGTATTTTTTTGTCTCTCTGCTTCTTTTACTTTGTTGTTTAGCCAGGGTGGCACTTTTTTGGTTCTCTTACTATGTTTTTTAATTTGGGGAACACATTTAAGTTGAGCTTCTCTTATGGTGTCTTTAAATAGTTTCCATGCAGCTTGCAGGGATTTCACTTTTGGCCCTGTGCCTTTTAATTTCTGTTTAACTAACTTCCTCATTTTTGTATAGTTCCCCATGTTGGGCTGCTGTGGTGTTTTCCCTGACCCAGGGATGTTAAATTTAATTATATTATGGTCACTATTACCAAGCGGTTCAGCTATATTCACCTCTTGGACCAGATCCTATGCTCCACTTAGGACGGAATCAAGAATTGCCTCTCCTCTTGGGGGTTCCAGGACTAGCTGTTCCAAGAAAAAGGTATCAAGAAACTTTATCTCTGAATCCCATCCTGAGGTGATATGAATCCAGTCAATATGGGGATAGTTGAAATCCCCCACTATTATTATTTTATTTTTATAGCCTCTCTAATCTCCCTGAGCATTTCATAGCCATTATCACCATCCTGGTCAGGTGGTTGGTAATATATCCCCACTGCTATATTCTTATTTTAAGAGCATCAAGATTCTATGGTACAGTTTGGTTCATTTAAGATTTTTACTTCATTTGACTCTATGCCTTCTCTAGTGCCACTCCCGCACCAGCATGACCTGTTCTGTCCTTCTGATATATTTTGTACCCTGTTATTACTGTGTCCCACTGATTATCCTCATTCCATCAAGTTTCTGTGATGCCTATTATATCAATATCCTCATTTAATACAAGGCACTCCAGTTCACCCATCTTATTATTTAGACTTCCAGCACTGGTATACAAGCACTTCAAAAACTTTTCACTTTTTAGCTGTCTGCCATTACATGAGGTAATTGAATGGGATTCGTCTTCATTTGACTGTTTCTCATCAGATCCTACCCATATTTTACCATCTTCCATCCTCTCCTCCTTACTAGGACATAGAGAATCTCCTTTAATAGATCCTCCTCTAAGGGTTGTCTTTGTCCAAGCCACATGCTCATCCGTACCACAACTCAACACCCATACCATGTGTGGTGTTAAGAAAAATGCTCAAAATTTTTCTCACAAAAAGTTCACTCTCGTATAGACAAAGAACAATAGATAAAGTCTTAGCAAGCAAAATAAGAAAAAAATAAATTTGAGAAATTCTGTACTGGCAGCAGTTACTGGTGTTAGCATGGAACTGCTGCACATGATGCATGGACAGCCTACATGCTCCCAATCCATAAAAACTACATGCACATAAATGTATCCCAAATTTCTACGTCCTCCATTTGAATCCATACCGAGGGGCCGTATTTCCAGCCAGTGCTTTGGTGCTTAGGCTCACTAACCTGCTTGTATACAATAAGCCATGTTGTATATTTAGTTCCTGCTTGCCATAAAGAGTTTGAAAAATTTAATTGCCATCTCATTCCCTATAGCTCACCACAATAAGGGGACTGGCAAAGATCTCCCATCCCAGAAAGTTGGGGGGGAGGGGCCATGGAGTACCTCAAACAAACTCACGGAAGAAGGCAGGAAGAGGTCTCTCCATCTTTTCCGAGCATCGGCAGACAGTTGGCATGTGGAGAAGTTGAGAGATCAAAGCAGATGAGAGAAGAAGTCATGGCAGGTACACAGATATAAACAGAGGTAGAAGGTGGCAGCCATGGTAATAACAGCTGTTTTGCTGACACAGACAAATCAGGAAGCATTCATGGAGGTTCCAGTCTAACAGCAATAAATGTTGCTGTCACAGAATACTCATGAAATTAAACAGTGCAGAAACAATTGATGAATGCTGAACTAAAAACATTAGCTCAATCTATTCCTTTCATTCCTAAATTCACTTTATACACTTTCAAGATTCCTTTTAATCCTTGCTGCACTCTATTTTAGATTAAGTAACAAGGAGCAGACATGACAGCACTTAAAGAGCTTGACGGTTTCAAAGATTTTTCTAAACTTATCTTTGGAAATACAAATCAAGACAATAGAGCAGCTCCTATGAAGCATGCTACTGAAGGCATCTTATTTTGTGGTCTGCCCTAGAACAGCACTTTACTCTAGAACAGCACTTTATAGTTTAATACTCTGCAGGAACTTGACAGTAAAAACATCAGAAACTTCCACAATCCACCCACCATACTGAAACAGGTCAGTTACCATCAAACAGTGGTTACAGTTTGGCCAACATCTTAAGGATCGGACACAATAGCCATACTAATTAAGTATTTAGAAGAAACCTGCTACAGCCCAAGACTTTTGAACAAAACTGATTCCTAGCTATGAAGAAACAAGAATAAAAGGCTGGTCATTTTCTACTGTGCATCTAAATTCCCCCCTGCTCCCCTTGGACTAACTTCTGGACCAACAGAATAACAGTCTAAAAAGGATTAAATTTTCCAGTTACAACCAATGGAAGGATTCAGGCTTTTATTATGCTGGTGCTTTGTTAATTTTCCTTATAATTTCTACACTGAGGGACATATTATTTTGTTTAAAAGACTCTGATTTAAAATCATTTGTGGTGTAACTCCAGTGAAGTACATGGAGTGTCACCAAGGATTCATTTATCCCGTTGTTGTTCCTAGAAAAGTTTTATTATAATGTTAGAGTTTGGAAAAACATTCTTCTCCCATAACAAAATAAATGCTATATTGGGCAACTACTTCTACTACGACTACAGTTCTACAAGAAATAACACATGTCAGGGCTATGGCACACAAGGCATTTATTATTTACACTCGCTGAAGTTTACTTTCAGGTACTTTCAGCAAGGCAATAAGTCTAGTGGTTAGGACAGGAGCTTGGAGACCTAATGTGAAATACCGCTTTCAATGAAATCAATGGTAAAAACAACCAATTGACTTAAATGGAGCCACAATTTCACCCCTCGTTTCTACTGCCCACATCTCCAATAAACCAATGTGTGACCTTGAGCAAAACACTTAGCACATCTATATCTGAATTCCTAATCTGTAAGATTGGGATATACTTAACTACCTTTATAAAGTGCTTTGAGAGCCTTAGCTGACTAAGTAAATATCAGGGTTGGAAGTGACCTCAGGAGGTCATCTAGTCCAACCCCCTGCTCCAAGCAGGACCAACCCCAACTAAATCATCCCAGCCAGGGCTTTGTCAAGCCTGACCTGAAAAACCTCAAGGTTCTAGTAGTACACGGTATTATTTACTACTAGAGCCACAGCACATCTAATACAAGTAAAGAACACTACCTGTCATTCTCCATGTTTCAACACAAGAATCCTCAGAGGCACTCAAACATCTGGGTAGAGGCCTTCTTTATCCTACGCATTCAGTTTGGGATAAACTGCACAAAAAAGAATTACTATCAGCATCAACCAACTAACCGATGTAAAAATAGAGTTATGAATCTTATCTGCAATATACAGTTCCTTGCACAGACTCTCTCCTAGAGGAAGGAATGACTTGCCATATAAACCAGCATACAAAACAAAACTTTACAAAGGAAACTCCAAGTTAAAAAAGACACACACACAGTACTACAGTTAACATACCCTTTGCCCCATGGCATAAACACAGAAGCTGTACACAGATGCTTCCCCTGTAATTAAAACAATTGATTGCGAACACTGCAAACATCTGATATATGAGTAGCGCGATGCTTTTTCATTTCATTCCCTGCAGGAATAACTCACTTTAGGTCAAGCATCTGACAAATCCATGGTTCCCAAAATTAGAAGGGTACTACCCAAAGGATTGGAAACCCATGACTCCCAATACAAATTGTATACACAGATCTTGAAGAGCAAGACTTTTGTGTTTCTTAATATCCTGCTGCTCACCAGAATAGAGCAGGCAGATCATAGAGATGCAGAGACATGCACATACCTGCTCATATAAAGACTCACACACCAAAACAAAGTTGGCTGGTAGGCTAATTTTAGGTCTGCTAGACTTAATATTGTTTTAATAACTAATTAAAAAGGGACTCTAATACCTTTTCCAATTTAGTTAGTAAATCTTTTCCCTGAACAGGATCAAGTAAGCCAATATTGAACTGAATCTGTATCTAAGTAGCCATTTGAGATGCACAGTCTCATCTTGATACACAGGAGTTATACAAGCATATTCCCAGAATCAAGCATTTTTAAATGACTGGCTAGCCCAAGTATGTCATTTAACAGGAGAGTCCAAGGATTCAAAGCAAATAAGGAGACGCTGATCTCAAAATTCAAATCTCATCATGTCAGTATCTCAATGCGGAGATTTGTGTTCAGTCAAATATAAAATCGATTAATGTTAAACATGTCAGTTGATATCTAATTAATTCTTCATTAGCCATTTTGGGAATAGCAGTTATTAGAAAAAAGAATATTCTACATAGGTTTTTCTTTAATACACACAGGATGTCCACCTCCAAAGCCCTAAAAGATGGCAGATCCCAATTTTTTAAAACCTCCTATCTTGGCTTTTACTAAATTTAAGATAGAAATAAGCAAAATACTCAAGTTGTGATACTAAGTGTGTGTCCTACTTTGGTAGCACACACTGGGACATTTGGTGACTTGTCTGTTCCAACCCTCACCCAAAGAGACATTTGTTTGGAAGAACTCCTCCCACTTTCTTCCAGTTATTTCAACTAATTGGCCATGAGTCTCCATATCTTGCAGTAGTGTTAGTTATGTATCTGTAACGTATGCTAAATTATACCAGCGTAACTGATACAGCCCATACAAGAACAGTTCTCAGTACACAAAAATAGTTAACATTTAATTAGCAGGTAAAATCTGTAAGGAATTATATTTGATACATTTTCACCATTAAAAAATAATCAATCTTCAACTTATGATAAGTTAACCTAAGATATTTCCATCACAAAGTCTACTTATTTTAGTCCACTAAAATCCAGTGGCCTCTCACCCGGGGCAATTAGAAAGCTTTCCTGCGTAAATGCCACCAACTTCTGCAGAATTTTCATTTTAATAAACAGAAACCTGGTTTTAAAAAATAATAGTTTTGAAGATAACCTTCCAAATATTAACCTATGCTTCATCCACAGAATTTGGCATTTTCCAGGATGCCACAAAATTCAGGATTTTTGCAACAGCATTCATCATTTTGCAGCAGAGAATCACCTGACATTTTGTTTTCTATATCTCTGATCTTCTGGGACACTTTTGCAGCTGTCAAACGGGTAGTACTGGATTACAGTGTGAGCTCCCTGCATTGTTCTATGGACCCATGTAACAACGAGTCAGGGAACCAGACCCGGAGGGCAGATTGCAGCCAGAGAATGAGGGGAAACTAGAAGCATAGGTGGCAAGCTGAGCTGCCTGGAGACTAGAGCAGCAAGGACTAGGGAAAGGGGTTACTGAAATTAAAAATTCCTACTTTCATGGTAAACATGGGGTGGGGGGGGGGGGGGAGGAGAATGCAGTTCTGTGCCAGTGAGTCAACTTAGGCAGCCTAGAGACTACAGAAAAAAAAAATCCCTTAATGAAAATAACTGCTGGTGAATTTTACATCTATTAGTATTTTCAAATATGAACTAGAGGTTTTTTTGGAGGGTTAGATTAGGAATGAAGGCTATTTCATGGCAGGAGAATAAACTGACATTGAGGGTGCATTTCAGTTCAAGTGTTGTGCAGAGTACATGGGGCCCTGATTACATTAAATGGGCATAAAGCAAAGAATGAGATATTGTATTTGAGTTTGAGAGTGGCCGCATCATTTCTTGGACAATTATATCCTTCTGGCTCCATATTTATTATTGTTCTTATTGTACAATAGCTGCACACAAGATTTTAGAACAGGGTGTGCCAAAGAAAGCATTTCCAATATACCATCTCTGTCTGCTCCCATTGAACAGAAAAAAGAAACCTTACACTCAAATGCATTAGGTCTGACACAAGAGCACACAGCTGGAAGAAGAATGCTAATTCCAGCGCAAGAAGTTTTCTTACGAGACGTTAACCTTTTGTTGTGGTAGATAAACCAGAGCATGTCTTATAAGAATGTAGAAAGTTTATAAATTATCTGTTATTATTGTGCCTGGGCTCTGCTCAAGGTTTCTTCATTTTCTGCTCTACAGACTGCTACTACAGCTCTAGTCAGGTAAGAATTTCATACAGTATGCTTGTATTGGCTAACAACATTCTACTTATATAAAAATGCTGTTCTACCACACAGAATGGTGGCTTTATATTAAAATTTGCGAAACTGTTTTTCAAGTTCAGAATCCTAGTTATACATGTTCTTGTACCTTCATAACAGATAATACACTTACTCTCCAAATAATTATTATGTTTTCAGAAAATGTTTGTCACTACTTTATAGTTATTTCTAGAGCATACAAGAAACACTTGAACAGTTTATACAGTTCAGGAGTTAATACTTCTTTAAGCACGCAGAACTCCATGAATGCAGAATCAAAAAAGTTCCAAGGAATCAGAAGCTAATCATAGCTTCCCCCTCAAAGGAAGATTAATAACAAGGCTGGAATACAATATGTTTAAAGATCACCTGCAACTTTAATTCCCTGAGGAAAACATCAATCTTCAGCACTACTGAACCTCAGGCAAGTCCCCAACAACATTCACTAGCCACAATAGGAAGGGAAGCATTTCACAGGTAGAGATAAATGAACCTCTCTTTATGTACTCAAAACCTTCATGAAAAACCCAACCAAAGAAAGCAAACGTTTGCCTCCCCCCAGCTCTGACACTGCATCCACAGTACAAAGATCTTACAGATCTTATATCAGTGAAAAATATTAACCTCTGAAACCAGATAGAGACAGTCTAGATTAATCCGTTGGCTTTCTACCCAGAACAGTTTCACTCTTAATAATATTATGGAATTCCTACTAAAACTCCAGTCTTCACCCTCTACTTGAGCATCTCTTAATAACAAAAGCATCATTTGAAATCCCCAAAGAAATAACATTTACATACTAACAGAAGAATCTTCTACGTAAGCCCATCTTAAAATTGGTCGGTCTCTGCTACAGACCCAGGCTTATGCCCATACAAAGCAAACTGTGGTAAATCAATTCAACATGTGTACACTGCCTCAAAAAATGGCGTTATAGCAAAATCTACAATTAAGTAATGATTATACTGTTTACGTTATTTCTCAGATTAGAACAAAAAGCAAGGACTACACACTCAATCATGAAGGAAAAAACACTTTGCAATAACCAGGTGCAAATATAACTCTTGAAAATGGCACACAAAGGTTGCCATTATGAGTCTTCTTACTACAGTCCTGTTAATCATTCTCTTCATACATTCCCAAGTGGCAATTAGCTAAGGGAATAAAACAGTAATTACATTAGAGAATCTCTGCCCAAAGAAATGCCAAACTTCCATTTACCTTTTATTGTAGATTCCAGAATTCCACAACGTTTCCCAACTCTTCCTGAGAATACAAATATTTGAGGGTATATTGAGACCCAATAATCCAATCTATCACTTAAGAAAAACCTGTTCTCTCTCTAGATTTGAGTACCAGCACAATTACCATACGTTCTTCTCTCTGACTATATGTGTGTGTGTGTGTGTGTGTGTGTATAGTGTGTGCATGAAGAGGGTATCTCCATAGAGATCTGTATGGTGCAGACCTCCTTCCCACTCTGCATCGCTCTTTCTGTAGGAGAGTGTCAGTGTGTAAGAATATAACAGAGAGGTTACATAACCAGTAGATACAGCAATGTCTCTATCATTAAGCTTGTGTACTTATGCTGCCAAATTCTATGCTTTCCTCGCAACTATTGCTGTGTGTCTTGGTATTGGGATTCCTGAGCTAGATCCCTGTCTCTTCTGGGGACTGTGATGTCAGTAAGAGAGAGCTCCAGAGGAGAAAAGTGTCTGTAAGGAGGAAGGTCTCCGAATGCCACGGGGAGGAGGGTCTATGTGGGGCAAGGGAAGAGATCCCCAAGTGCCAGGGCAGGAGAGCAGAGGTCCCCGAGTGCCGGGGGAACAGGTCGATGGGGGGGAGGCAGGCAGGGGTCCTCAAGTGCCAGGGGAACAGGTCTATGTGGGGCAGGGTAAGGGATCCCCGAGTGCCGGGGGAACAGGTCTATGTGGGGCAGGGTAAGGGATCCCCGAGTGCCGGGGGAACAGGTCTATGTGGGGCAGGGTAAGGGATCCCCGAGTGCCGGGGGAACAGGTCTATGTGGGGCAGGGTAAGGGATCCCCGAGTGCCGGGGGAACAGGTCTATGTGGGGCAGGGTAAGGGATCCCCGAGTGCCGGGGGAACAGGTCTATGTGGGGCAGGGTAAGGGATCCCCGAGTGCCGGGGGAACAGGTCTATGTGGGGCAGGGTAAGGGATCCCCGAGTGCCGGGGGAACAGGTCTATGTGGGGCAGGGTAAGGGATCCCCGAGTGCCGGGGGAACAGGTCTATGTGGGGCAGGGTAAGGGATCCCCGAGTGCCGGGGGAACAGGTCTATGTGGGGCAGGGTAAGGGATCCCCGAGTGCCGGGGGAACAGGTCTATGTGGGGCAGGGTAAGGGATCCCCGAGTGCCGGGGGAACAGGTCTATGTGGGGCAGGGTAAGGGATCCCCGAGTGCCGGGGGAACAGGTCTATGTGGGGCAGGGTAAGGGATCCCCGAGTGCCGGGGGAACAGGTCTATGTGGGGCAGGGTAAGGGATCCCCGAGTGCCGGGGGAACAGGTCTATGTGGGGCAGGGTAAGGGATCCCCGAGTGCCGGGGGAACAGGTCTATGTGGGGCAGGGTAAGGGATCCCCGAGTGCCGGGGGAACAGGTCTATGTGGGGCAGGGTAAGGGATCCCCGAGTGCCGGGGGAACAGGTCTATATGGGGCAGGGTAAGGGATCCCCGAGTGCCACGGGGAGCGGTCTACACGGAGTCGGGGGAAGGGTCTAGGCGGGCGGCGGTCCCGAGTGCCATGGCAGGTGCCAGCCCGGGGTGGGGGCGGTGTCTCAGCTGCCCTCCCACCTGTGCGGACGATGGGGGCCCCGGCACAGGGGCCTGCAGGCCAGCGCGCCCCCCGCAGGGTCAAGTTCTGACCTCCCCCGGCCCCGCTCCACGGCTACAGCCAGGAGCGCAGCGGCCACCCCTCTCCCTGCCCGCTGCCCCCGGTACCTGCCGCCCCCTCTCCCCGTCCCCTTCCTGCCTCCTCTGCTGCCAGCCCTGCAGCGCAACAACGCGCCCGGCCATTGGGCCGCTCCCTCCCCGAGCAAGCGCCGCGCTCATTGGCTGTTTCCGCCTCCCCCCCAACCGTGTGGCTGGGAACCCGAGACTCGCCTCCGAGAGCTGCGGCTGCGGCGGGGCGGGCCCTCAGCGCCGGCTCGGAGCGACCGGGAGCGCGGCAGGAAAAGCGCCCGGAACCTGCGCGCCTGGCGCCGTCCCCCGTCGGAGCTAGTGCGAGACGGCGACTTCCGCTTCCGGGGCTGGTGCGTCTGGACTGAGCAGGGTAACGGAGCGGCCAGGTAGCGGGGAGGCCCCGGGGGCGGGGGGCAGCGGTGCCGGTTCCCCCGTCCCTGGAGCAAGGGCACCCTGCGTTACCTACCCCTCCCCCACCCCAGTGTGCGGCTGCCGCATGGACTCGTAGGCCTGGAAGAAACCTCGCGGCTGGAGAGGTCACCCAGTCCCCTGCGCTCCTGGCAGGGCTGAGTATGAGCTAGGCCACCCCCACAGGTGTTTGTCCAGCCTGCTCCTAAAAATCCCCCATGACGGAGCCCACAGCCTCCCTAGGCAATTCATTCCAGTGCTGAGCCACCCTGGCAGTTAATGTCCAGCCTGAACCGCCCTTGCTGCAGTTTAAGCCCATTGCTTCTTGTCCTATTCTCAGAGGTGAAGAAGAACCATCTTCTCCCTCCTCCTCCTTCTTACAGCTTTTAATATCCTTAAAAACTGTTACGTCCCCTCTCAGTCTTCTCTTTTCCGAATTAAACAAACCAAGTTTTTTCAGTCTTCCCTTATAAGTCATGTTTTCTAGACCTTAATCATTTTTGTTGCTCTTCTCCAGACTTTCTCCAGTTTGTTCACATCTTTCCTGAAATGTGGAGCCCAGAACTGGACACAATGCTTTAGTTGAGGCCTTATCAGCACAGAGTAGAGCAGAAGAATTACTTCTCCTACCTTGCTCACAATACTCCTGCTAATACATCCCAGAATTTATTTTTTTTGCAACAGTGTTACTGTTGACTCATATTTAACTTGATCCACAGATCTCCAACCTTTTGATGCACAAGATCCCTTTTTGAATTTAAATGCAACCCAGGATCTACCCATCCTCTTCCCCAAGGCCCCACCCTGCTCACTTCATCCCTCCTCCCTCCGTTGCTCGCTATCCCCCACCCTCACTCACTTTCACTGGGCTGGGGCAGGGGGTTGGGGTTCGGGAGGAGGTGTAGGCTCTGGGATGGGGCCAAGGGGTTTGGAGTGTAGGAGGGAGCTCTGGGCTGAGCCTGGGGCAGAGTGTTGGGATGCAGGAGATGGTGCAGGCTCTAGGAGGGAGTTGGGTCCAGGAGGGGGCTCCAGGCTGGGGCAAGTGTTGGGGAGCAGGAGGGGGTAAGGGGTGCTAGTTCCAGGAGGGGGCTTAGGATGCAGGCTGCCGCCAGGCAGCACTTACCTCGGGGATTTCCTGGTTGATGGTGCAGCGGAGCTAAGGCAGGTTCCCTGCCTGCCCCAGCCGCACCCAGAAGCAGCCATCATGTCTCTGAGGGGGGCACATGGCTCTGTGCACAGCCCCTCCCTGCAGGCACCATCCCTGCAGCTCCCGTTGGCTGCAGTTCCCCGTTTCTGGCCAATGGCAGCTGCAGAGGTAGTGCTTGTGGACAGGAGCAGCATGCGGAAACCCCAGGGAGCCTGCCTTAGCCCTGCTGGGCCATCGGACTTTTAGCAACCGAAGATCGCGATTGACTGTCAAAGGCTCCAGGATCAGTCAGTCAATTGTGATCGATGGTTGGTGACCACTGCCTTAGACAGTCCTTTCTCATTTTATATGTGTGCAATTGATAGTTCCTTCCTAAGTGGAGTACTTTGCATTTGTCCTTATTGAATTTCATCGTATTTACTTCAGACAATTTCTCCAGTTTGTCCAGATCATTTTCAATTTTAATCCTGTTCTCCTAAACACTTGCAGCCCCTTCCAACTTGGCATCCTGTGTTACTTAACCTTCTCCAACCCATGTGCTTTTCCTCTCTCCAGCCCTTCCCCTTCCACCACCCTCACCGCTGTCCCTGGGAATGAGCATCCTGTGTTACCTAAGTCTCTCCTACTGCTCCTCGTCCTCCTCCCAGTCCCCCACCCCCTGTGTGCCCCTTCCCACTTTGCCACCTTCACCTGATTCCCCATGCCATACCCAGCTTTGCATTTTTGTAATTTATTTACATTTCAGTGACTTGGGGGATATTTTTTTAATGACAGAGCCTCTTCTCACCTTGATTTTCTGCTAGGGCTATAAACATAAACCAACACAGAAATAAATCATCTTTATAGTGGGTGGGAGGCAGTGCAGCCTTGGTAGGGCAAGCACTGGGAGCCAGGAAACCTGGGCTCTGCCACTGAACTGCTGTGTGATGCTGTGCAAGTGACTTTATACTTGAAGATTTATGTATGAAAAATGTTGTATAAGTAGTTAAACATTACTCTTTGGAGGCACTGTTCATTGGCCACTGGCTTTGTGCTGTCAACTACATGAAAAGTGTACTAATAGCCTATGTGTGTTTGTCTCAGTGCTTTGTTGCTATTGAAGAGTAGCTCACTGAAGTTTAGATGTGATACACTGTATAACTTTTCCCAATTTTTTTTTAGTACATCTTCCCTCTAGGAAAACTGGTTCCTAGTAGAAGGATAACTGGGAAAGGGTTATACAAATCTCTTCCTTACTATTTTGATGGGAAAATATATACAGTTATTTCCATCTTTAATTCTCTCATGCTTTCCTAGTCTTTGGCCACCACCTCCCTCTGGTCCCCCAGAAGTCTTTGAGGCCCTTTCAATCACCTATTTTTAGCACCACTACGATCAGCTAACTTCTTTTAAAAACTAGGAATACTGAATCATTTTTAATTTACTTTTTCCAGCAAAATGTGTTGAGACGTGGAAGTCACAAACTCCTGCTGATAGGACAGCTTCTTCTTTTTTTAAGAGAGGACACTTAAGTGTCACTTTTTCTCCTCCAGCCCTTCTTTCACTCAATAGGTACCTGTCTACACCTTCCCCCCCAAAATTGCCTTCATTAATCATTATTTTTTATTTATAAAAGAGTCCACCCAAAGCTCTAGGTACTCGTACAACAATTTAAAACTCAGAACATTCCCTGGTATCAAAAAATAACTATCTTTGTCTCCCCCCTCATCAACCTCCATTGACTTCAGCAGAGCTATGCAATCTTATGTCAGCTAAGGATCTAGCCCTGTGGTCTATCTTTTTGTTTTTCAGCGATGAGGAGCCAAATCAGCTCCATTGGCAGTTGGTACGCAGCTATAACACTACCTAGTCCAAACAGTTAATTAGAATATGGGTTTGGAGAGCCAGTGTCCCTAATTAGATTGACAGAAACACTGTTTTTATAGGCATCATGTGAGTTGAATAATTTTAAATGTTGTTAATAAATATTAACACAATTAGTGATGTTAATTTATCTAACTTGGTGATTTCCAAACTGGTCTGCTGTCCACTTGCCAAGGACCGTAGAGAGGAGGCTGGTCATATGGAGGAATTTAGACGATCAAAGTGGTTCCTTCTAGGCTTAAAAATCTGTGACTTAAGTGAGGGCTTAAACACTTTCATAGTTCGATTACATTGAGTCTGCTTAGTCTGATCAAATTCATTAAGAACAAGATGTCATTTATTATTTATTTTTGGTTTATAATACATAAAAAAAACTGTCTCATGCTCTGGACATCTTTGATGTTTCTTTACCATGCATACAATAGAGAACAATGTATCTGATTCCCACCATATATTTGAGATAATAGACTAACCCCTTGGTGCAAAAATATTAAGTACTCCCCCGCCCCAGATACCAGCTGTCCAACTTCACTTTCCCAAAAGTTTGAGTTTAAAAAAAATGAAGTTTGCAATATACCACAAAGGCCAACAAACTTAAGTTATTTCAGCCCAGAGAAGGAGAGTGAGATCCAAATATGAGGGGCCCACATATACCTTTGCTGATGTGCGTGGTAACAATATTGCTCGGGGAGAGAGACGATCTTTTAAGAAAGCAAGTTACAGGCTGTCCTAACTGGCATACAGATTTCAGTACATACCAATTTAAAAAAAAAAAAAAAAAAAATTCACATCTAAAAATGGCTGTAGCTGTGTACAATAAGACAATTGAGAACAGAGTGCAATGTTTCATGCATTCTGAAATGTACACCTTGTCTCTCAAAATAATTAGTTATGTTTCAAAATATTCATTTGAGTTGAATGTACTATATAATAAGTAGAGCTGGTTGGGAATTCTTTGACAGAACACTTTTTGTTGGAAGATGCTGATTTGGCAAAACCAAAACTTTGCAGAAATGTTGGATTTCAATTGCACTTTTGTTGGGAAGGTGTCTCAGGTGGAGATGGAGCCCAAAAAGGGGCGGAAGAGGGAAGGGAGAGTTTGTGTACATGCTTGCACACGCCTCTCTCTCTCTCATTTTCACCAGAAATTCCAAGTATTTTAACGCACAATTTGAAGGGCGTTGTGACTAACCAGGTTTATTAGGGTACACTTGATGCAGAACTAAGCCATAGTAGCATTACATTAGAGTATTAAAAGAATGTCTCCTAAAATGGTAAATTGTGTCTTCCTTCATCCAGTATGAGATTTTTTGAAGCCACAAGAGTATTTTAAAATTTAAATTATTCAAATAAGGACATGTAATGGATCAGTGCTCAGAAAAAATGGTAATGTAATTTCTTAAATGGTAAAAAGATTTCCAACATGAAATATTTCAATCAAAAATGTTAGAAATGTTTATACTAGACAGCTTTTTTGAAAATACATTAGCATCTATGAAAAGATCACAATGACATTACAATACCAAATTTGGATAAACTGTCATCTCCAGTGTCCTGCAGTGTTTGCTTTTATATATTTAAATCATATGTAAATCCTTCCCATCTCCCTGGGCAACATCTTTAATGTATTCAGCTGTGTATCTGAAAATCCACATAGTGGTAGTGTCTTTGAGTGGAAACTAGCATTGTTGTGTAAAGGAGATAATGCTAGTGTTAATAAATTCCCTTACAATGATTATCAGAGGATGTTGCCTTTTGGTTCACTAGCTGTCACTGGAGTTAAGTGAACTGAACAGTTAGCACTCCAGGCAGATTGGTCAAGTACTGTTAATCAGAAATGATTTACCATAACTAGTATAGCATAGCTAATCACAGCATGAAGGATCTCTGCATTATTATTATTATTAGAACTATTAATAAAACATCTATTTTTATTCTGAAGATTACTGTTTACAACACTGCCTCAGTGTGGTACAGTTGTGTTAGAAATCACTCTCCATCTCCTCCCCAATTTCTGAAAGAGAACGTCAGTCTTAGGAAGTTCAAACAAAAGTAAATTGTGCACCTTGAAAGAGCATGGCCTTTTTTTTAACCTTTTCCTGCAGACATGGGGCATGGACATGAACATGGTCATGAGAAAATGGAACTCCCTGATTATAAACAATGGAAGATAGAGGGTACTCCGCTACAGGATGTCCAAGAAAGACTGGCTAGGCGGGGTATTAGAGATCCATGGCTTCGGTAAGTGAGAGAATGCGTCATTCAGATATATAGCTACATGTGCGCGCACTTCCTGTAACCTTGTGATGTAGTCATTGTGGATGGTTCTTTTTAGCAAAAAAGCTGGAAAAACACCTAGACTGCATCAGTTAGCACATAAAAAATGTAGTCGAAGTTCATTTTTGTGTAGAGATTACTAGTATTGCATTACCCTCAGAGCCGCCTCACATTGTAAAGTTCAGCCATGCTTTGTGATGTTTTATGATGAGATGAAGACGTGTCCTTTCAGAATTTTGTTCTGCAGAATGGAGAGATGAGCTCACTGTTTACCTTGAGCCTGAGCTATCCCACAAATACTTAAATTGGGCGGTTCCGTGTTCTTAGTTCAGCAAGGCATTGAAGCAATGCTTGAATTTAAGCATGTGAGTAATCCTGTCCCTATTCAGCAAAGCACTTAAGCATGGTCTTAAATCTCATTGATTTCAATGGAACTTCAGTACAGTATGTGTTTAAATGCTTTGCTGAATAGGGACAGGATTACTTGTGTGCTTATAGACAAGAATGTGATTAAGTGTTTTGCTGAATTGGGGCCTTTAATCGAAGTTTTGAACTGTAGTAGCAGATGGCTTGGGATTTCATTCTACTTTGTTCTACATTTGCTAAGCAGTTCATGAAAATCATATAGAAAACTGTTAAGGTGAATCAAGTCATGGAAAACCTGATCTTAGTCCCCTGAACTGGGGAGGTATCTTACTCCCTACAGCTATTCTACATTGTTTAGCTGTAGAGACAGGGCTTTGACCTGAGTCACAACAGGGAGAAATATATAACCTTCTCCTTTACCATTCTTCAGCCTTTGGGAATGAAAAGGGTCAGGCTTCATGCTCCATTGTCCAATTCTACAGGAAGACAAAAGCCCTACAGTAGCTATTCTGTGGTCCTACAGGTCCATACCTGCTTCCTCCAATACTCTTATGCAGTTTTTACCATGTTTTTAAAGCAAACTGTTGGATGGATATTGCTGTATCACCTCTTGTTATGACCTATTGGGGTGGGTTTTGGTGGATTGAGTAATCCTTTATTTCCTTTTATTTGTTCAGGAGATAGTGTAAGAGTATTACATAGTTTCTAACCTTGTTAATTACTATATTTTAATGTTACCTGGAGTTGTTTTATCAGATATTAACTGTCTACGGTTATCAGCTGTCTCTGAACCCTACTTTCTAAGTCTCTGATATTCAGTTTTTTAGTCTTGCTTCTATCTCTTGAGTTCAAGTTTATAAAATTCACTCTAGTTAAATAATTAATTTTATCTGGAGCACAATAATATTTCTCTTTTCTGCAGGAGTCCGGTTTACTACCACAAGGAAATGGCCGTACTCCAACACATTCTTCCAAAGTGCTGCATAAGTAGCCAGTAAATTAATCCCACACCCTCTCCTGCACGTTTCCTAAGTATATGGCCCTGAAACTGCTCCAAAATATTGTGTAGGGCTGAGAAAAACTTGTGCTGTTTATTCCCTTTCCTAGGTGAAAAATTGCTGTTTCTCAGAACATTGGTTTGCATTGGGGAAAAAAAAAAGTTGTTTACTTGTTTTGTTGAATATTGACTAAGGGACAAAGTGCAAAATCTCTTAGTAGATTGAAGTATTGGACCTCTCCTGCATATCTTTGCCTAATGCAGAATTATGTATAATGTAATGCTTAAATCCCACACTGAGACAAGCCTCTAGTACTAGTTTCATAGCAATCTCTTTAGTGAAGACATGATAGAAGTATCAAGATCTGTTTACTACATTTATTAATGTAGTCCTTCTGAAGAATATCTTGTACTAAGAATCCTAAAGTAGCAAAACCCCTCTGGGCTTTTTTTTTTTGTTGGTATTGGCACCTTTCAAAATCTAAGACCAGTGTAGCCTAATTTATTTACATACAGCTTCTGTGTAGATTTAGCCCTGGTGAACAAATACAGATTTACAGCCCCGAAGACTGAAATTCTTTATCCACTTAGTAGGAACACAGTACTAGCACCTACAGAACAAGTCTCCCATCCAGTGTGCCTTAACCCTGAGCTAGAGGGACTACCTACGGGGTAGATGAGTGTCTACAGACCATTCAGTCCTTGACAATTCTGCTGAGACGCTCATAAAAACTTTCAGTATCAAGTGCGTTGACAGTGGTTCAATCTTATCCTCTCGTAGATTGTTTTTTCCTTAGCTATGTCTCTGTGTCCTCCGCAGATATGATAATGGAATTGAGAGCTTTGTTTCTGGAACAGACTATATTATTTGTGCTGGACTTAATATTTCATGTGGATCTGATAAGTCTAAGTACTTTATGACTGAAATGGTAGTAACAGCTGTTGTTCACATACATGCTCAGTGAGGTAAAGGCTTGCATAAGACAAAAAGATAGAAAAACATAAATTCTGCCTTTTTAAACAGTACAGAAAGGTCTGTTCAAACTATGCTGAGTGTTAACTTCACGAGTAAGACTCAAGCAGGGAAATATCTAGTACTTTACAATTAGATGGTAAGCTCTTTGGGTCAGGGATTGTCTTTTCATTCTGTGGTTGTGCTGCACCTAGCACAATGGGTCCCGGATGTTAAAGTAATACAAATAATGATAATTACACCTGCCTCATTCAAAAGTGGCACAGGAGCACTTGCTTTATTCACTCCGTATCTTGTATATAAACGACTTCTGGGTTCTGTTTTTGCAGCATACAGGAAGTAAGTGGGACACTGTAACAGAAGATTCTACACATGTACAACTAAACTTGCAGGAAAAAAATATTTTCTTACTGAATATGTTGTATGTGGTCATGCAATATGGTAATTAAAGGTTGGCATAACAAACATGCATAAGGGGGCATAGTTAACTTCATAGTATTTCCTGATATTTGAGTGCTTTAACTATGGAAACCTTGCATTTTCACTGCATAGCTTTTTGGAATATGTTTTTTAACTTTTTGCATATAAATACATTTGTGTTGGCATATGGAATCAGAGTGGGTCTTCTAACTTCGCTCTATCTGTCGGTTTTGTTTTTTCCTAGCAATGAAGCATGGAGATATATGGGTGGCTTTACAAAACCTGTCACTGTTATGGATGTTCTCACCAAAGGTTTCAAGTGGGGATTCGTAGCCTTTGTGGTAGCACTTGGGATCGAGTACACACTGTTTCCTCCGAAGAAAAATGGAGGACATCACTGAAAATGGAATAGTAGAACTTCTCAAAGTTATTTACACAGTTCCAAATTAAAACATGTTATACAATAGCTGACTGATTTTGTTGGACATGTAAAGATGCCTATTAAAATTTGTCATTGGCAAGAGCATGTCTCTGTGGCTTTGTCATCTTTTCTTGGAGAAAAAAAAAAAAAAACTTTCCAGTGATGCTCCCAAATCTGAACCTGACTTGATTCATGGAAAAACAAGATGTGCATGAGATGGTACACCTCTTCCTCGATAGAATGCTGTCCTTGGGAGCCAAAAAATCTTACTGCGTTATAGGTGAAACCGTGTTATATCGAACTTGCTTTGATCCCCCGGAGTGCGCAGCCCTGCACCCACCCCGGAGCACTGCTTTACCGTGTTATATCTGAATTTGTGTTATATCGAGGTAGCACCGTATGTACCATCTATTGAACTACTGAGGAAAACAATATTGGTACTCTTCCAAGCCCTCTGCTAACTTGAAACTCCAAAAGAAGAAGTTTCTTGTACTGTATTGTGCAGCTCTTCACAATATTATCACCCCTCCTTTCTTGCAAGCTTTGATCAGCTGTGAAATAGTGAACAGATCAACAGTTAACTAACACTAGCCGTCAGCCATAACTCCATACAGTGAATTGGTGCTGCCCTCAGAGGTGTTGCTCCAGGCTGTCTGCCGACTTAGGCCAACATCACAGTTGCTTCATACTTCTAAGGTTACCTGTGCAAACAAATGGCTAAAGCCTTTTTTTTTTAATGCAAACTTAGATTATGGAGCATATGTAATTTCTAAAAACATCTTATTAACTGATGACATAGCGCTCTTCTTCACTTCAGCAGCTAGTTTGTTAATATACTTGAGTTCCTGCCTTTGAGCTAGTCTTGCTCACTGTAAAATGACACTTGATCTACAAAGAGTGATTGACTTAGCTGTAGATGAGTTGTTTTAACTCAGGCCAGGTCTACACAACGCGTGAAAATCGATTTTAGATACGCAATTTCAGCTACGAGAATAGCGTAGCTGAAATTGATTATCTAAAATCGATCTACTCACCCGTCTTCACCGCGCGGGATCGATGTGCGCGGCTCGCCATGTCGATTCCGGAACTCCGTTGGTTTTGGTGGAGTTCCGGAATCGATGTAAGCGCGCTCAGGGATCGATATATCGCGTCTAGATGAGACGCGATATATCGATTCCCGAGCAATCGATTGTAACGTGCCGATATGGCGCGTCGTATAGACGTGGCCTCAGCTGCTGCATTCTCCAGCGTCAGCAGCAGTGTATCTTAACCCTGCCCCCCCCCCCACACCATTCAGCTAGTTTAAGCTTAAAGTACCACAAATGAGAGAGAGATCTTGGTGTGACTGAGAGTTGGGTTTGGAGGCAAAACTCCAAGTTATATCTCAAGCTAACAATGCAGGGCGAGATAATGTTCTCATTTCAATATGTATTCAGAAGCTGGTATCCAAATCTAGAAAAAACTTTGTATCTACAGCTCAAGCATCTCCATTATTTGAGTAGCTAGAAATTATTTTACATCATTCATGTTGTGGAGCAAATATTCTTTGATCTTCAGAATAGCAACCCTACCAAGTTGTAAAACCCAGAAAGATACATTCTGTCTGTAGAAGCATCTTTCTGTGAGCTAGCCTAGACTTTTTAACATTTGGAAAAAGCACAGATCCTTTTTGAAAATGTTACAGTAACCTTTTTCACTCTAAATGTGAGCTATTACCTTTCTAGTTCAACTGCTTTTCGAGTTTTAACAGTAATATGTGAAACAGATTTAACAGGAATCCTAAACATTGAGCCCCTATTTGCAGGGCTTTGGAGCTGTGCTTTGGCTCCGCTCCAGCTCCAGGCAAAAACCTGCAGCTCCACTGCTCCAGAACTGCTCCGCTCCAAAGCCCTGCTTATTTGGAATTCAAAATACTTTGTATATTTTAAGATGAGCAGGTCAAAAATAGTATTAGAACTGAAACAAATTTTAATTTTCCAAGGATGCTAACCATACAATTTTCCTTAGAGATACCAGCAACTCTTAGTATGTTTTGGGTACTCAAAATTACAATATTTCTTTATTCCTAAGACTTCCAATTTATTATTTCTTCTGGTCCAGATTCCAGATCCTCCAAAGGTAACTTATTTTTTAATTAAGCTATGTACTGCAGAGAAGAAAACTTTATAGAATAATATTAGTTGCAACTGTGGAAACTGATTGGGAAAGTATCTTACACAGGATAATCTACTGAGCCAACTTCAGTGCTGCAAAAAAGTAAACGAGAATGTGACTGCGAGATAGGAGAGAGACTTTCTCTTTACTGCCTCAGTTGCACTGAGTGTTACAGAAAGATCTTCTAAAACGTATTTCAAAAACAAATGTTTTTTTCAGGAGACAATTAAAACAGGATAACAAAGATAGAGAATATATATCCTCAGAACTCAAGAAAATACATATAACTTCAAATGAATCTATGAAAACCCCAAAATGCTCCACACTGCTAGTTGGCAAGGGGTTTTTAATGACACTTGGTCAGAATATCCAGATTTTATACATAAAATAACTCATCTATAAACCAAAAACAAATTTTTATCCATAGACTTGACTGTATGGTAAGGTAGTACATTCTAATTCATAGCTCAGAGAGTAGTAATCATATCTTAAATTCGGTTATATAGGAAAACTACAGTGTGTTTTTTTTAATTAAAAAACATTAGCTTTTTGGGAGATAGTTTAAGGAAGCTGCTTGTGGGGTGTTGGCAGGGCTGCTATGGGCATGTCAGCAGCTGGGAGAGGGGAACAGGAATTGATTTCCATTCTCCTTACATTACCTCTGTGGGGAGCCAGGGGCTCCTCTTCACGTGGGCCCATGGGAGTTACAAATTTTGCAGACAAATATCTAAATAAATTGTTCCCTTAGAAGCACAGAGAGTTTAAATCTTCGCCAATGTCTTTCAGGAAGAGTGGGATTGGTAGGCTGCTAAAAGCAGCACAAGAAAAAGATTGATAGTTTACCGTTCACATCAACAATGATGCAATAAGAAAATACAATGGCTTTTATTTTACACAGTTTTTGATAATTTTTTGTGAATAAGTGGAAGAACATCAAGATAGAAACAAGTACTACATATAATGGCTGTTACAGTGTCACACTGAGTGAAAATTACAAGAGTTGGATTTATTTTTTTAATTTGATTTTATGATTTCATTGTATGATTAGAACACCTAATGTCCCAATTTATATATCAACAGAACATTGTCACACATTAAATATTTAGAAGTCTAATATTTTCTCCATTTATGCTGTTTTCAACAGTAATTAAATGGTTCTGTTGTATGGATTTAGTTTATAGACGTATATATAAAAGTCGTCCATTTGTTACTGTTTTTTAATATGAAGACAAACTGATAGCTCTTAACTAATCCGTTTTAAAAAAGAGACACACCTCACTTTAATATCCTACGTGTGTTGTAATAAGAAAATTTGCTGTGAGTTGCTGCCAGATTTAACATTTGTTTATATATTTCAGCTCAACATTTTTATTACAAGATGTGAAGGATGTTAGAGTGGCTGCTTTGGTCCAGATTTTAAACTTACTAAATTATCCATTCTTTGACATGTCTGCCAATGTGTAAGTTGGAACATTGCACTATAAAATACATACAGACTCTTCTCTGCATTGTGTAAGGTGTTAATTCTGATCTCAATTGTGTAGCAATCATGTTGCCTTGTGTCTTTAGAATCCAAAAGCAGGACAAATATAGTAAAAGATTTCAAAAATATTAACTTTGGAGAGAGGTTAAAATAACTGGATTTGTAGTTTCCAGAAAAGATCTTTCATTGGGAATGTCAGAATCATAGCTACCAAAGAAAGGAAGTCAATGGAAATCATTTTCTTGTTGCAAGTGATGCCCTAAAACAGAAGAAAAATGTAAATACAATCATGGACCTCCTTTTAACGCATCTGACGAAGTGGGTATTCACCCACAAAAGCTCATGCTCCAATACTTCTGTTAGTCTTTAAGGTGCCACAGGACTCTTTGTCACCTTTTAACAGTAAGCTCAGACAATAGAATGATTTGCTAAGGAAAGTTGCTGAATTGTCATAGTTAGGATACCACTTGATGTAAAGTTAAGAGGGAACAAAACGTGTGCTATAGAAATTTGATTACTGTCATTCACTGATGCAGTGGAATGGACTGCATGACTTGAGCTTCTTTCCAACCCTAATATTTATTATGTACTCTGGTTTTCTTCACTAAACACTTGATGCACCCACATGGCTATTGGCTATTTACATTAATCCTTTTTGGCTAGATAACACCTTTTTGAGATTTATTTCCTGTCTGTCTTTAGAGTTAGTTTCTCACTGTTATGAATAAAATAAATTACTATTTACCCTGTTATCTATTTTGGTTCTGTAGTGCTATAAAGTGAGCTGAATTGTGCTATAGCTTCTGCATCATCAAAAGAATGGTTAGCTAAAAGTTCCAAATGCAAAATATTTAGTAGCAGCGATGTTAGCAAGATCCTATTTTGTCATTCGGATCCTAGGCTGAGTTTGCAGAGCTGAGACTGAAAAAGGTGGTAATAGATTTAACTTGCAAATGGATCTGAAAACCATTTAATAATAAATCTAAAGCTCTGCTGTGTTATTTGTTACAGAATTTTTACAATTACTGTACTTCAACGTTTGGGTACCAAGAAATCATGGGTGTTAACGGCTAATCAACTTAACACTGCATGTAAAACTCGCTCATAGTACTAAGTCATTAGTTTGCTTGTATACCAAATTTAAAGTCAACAGTGAAGATAGATTCCAAATTCACAGATGCTTCTGCCTGCTGCCAGAAGAGATGGAAGTAGTAAAAATCCTGAAAAGGTCCACATGATGTGCTTTGACAGTGTGTAGCAGTACTTTATAGTCAGATAGCTCCTTCATCAAAATGGATACCTATCTCTGAGGATACTGTAGCAAAGAACAGAGATCAAGACACAGGCCATCCATTTGCCTCACCCCATGGTGCTAATAGCCCTCAAGCTGTTGCGTGGGTTTTTTGGTGTGAGTGAAGGAAAGCACAAGCTTTTGGAATGTTTTCTCTGCATGAGAAATAGCTCTGATTACACGGATTGTTAGGAATAAATGCAAATATGTTATCTGTATTTTAAACTATTGTCAATGAATAGTGGTAGGTCTACATGTTTATAGCCATGTAATCAACACTCTGAAAATGCATTTTATGAACAGCAGAAAGAAGAAATATTCCAGTTGCCCTTTAGCAGTAGAGTTTGACTGTCCATATAGCACCTCATTCATCCTTGCCATGTGGTCCAACAGCTACAATGTCTTTATGTAGCTTGAACCAATGCAAAGTGAAATTGAAATATTTAAATGAAGAATAAAACCAAAATGAAAAAGCAACAACAAAAATATTAAAATAAATCCAGTACAGGTAAATATCATGGTCTGTCCCTAGTTATCCAGCACCTACCACCTTTACCTACCTGGTGCTACCGATAGCACAGTGTGTCAGTTACTTCAAAGTCAAGTAACTGCGTCTGACTTCAAAGTCAAGAAACTGCGTCTGAGGAAGTGGGTATTCACCCAGGAAAGCTCACCCTCCAAAACTTCTGTTAGTCTATAAGGTGCCACAGGATTCTCTGCTGCTTATACAGATCCAGACTAACACACAGCTACCCCTCTGATACTTCAAAGTCAATGTGACTTAAGGGTGTGCTTAAATGTTTTCCTGATTCATGGCCTTAGAAATATGAAGGTAAGTGCTGTTATAAAAACCTAGACAGATAGAATAGTGATTTTTCCTTGCTTATAGTGTCCATGGATATACCATCACACATGGCAATCATGTCTGTGTTATTGTAGGATATTAAAGAAGGTTTATATTAGAAATGAAGGTGATTCCCATAATTGCTCCCCCATAATTTAAATCCATAATTTAAATCTCATAGCATTACCAAGTAAAAGATCTCTTGGATTTATTGTTAATTTACAAGCTACTCTCTGTGTAAAACTTGTAAGCCATTGATTGCATCTGTTCTCAGAAAGATACTTTATTGCTATGTAAAACTTGCAAACAGTCAATTGACTGTTCTCTGAACATACTCTGTAATTGATACTGTGTAAACAAACGTGGCAAGCTGTTAATTAACTCTCCACTCAAAAGGATACATTCTAACGCAACTGGTCTTAGAGACAGCACAGAAAAAAAACAACCTCCCTCTGTAATCAAAGGGCAGGGAGTCTCAAATAAATTAGTAACACCCTGAAAATGGTGGAGACAGTAAAATAAATGTGATTAAAGAAGGAATGTATGTGAATGAATGCTTGGTTTACATGAATGATCAGGGAGGTGCCAGCCTAGGAATGCAGTATCCATCGGCTGAAGAAGGTGTCAAGTGGGAACAACCAGATGACCCCCGGAGGGCAAAATGGAATCCACCTCACCATCTCAAAGGATGAGAAAAACCAGCATCTGACAGCACAGAGCCATCAGGAATGTGCCACCTGCTGATTGATTCAGCAACAGCAGGATGAAGCAATTCCCATAGACTGACATGGGAATAAATTCCTATAAAAATGGACTCTAAAGACTAAGAACTTTGAGTCTCTGGTTCTGCTACCACCCTCCAGGAGCATCAGGTGCGCATGACAGAGACTTCGCTCCACTCTCATGGACAGGATACCTGGCCAGTATTCTGTCAGGAGCAGCTTCCAGGCTGGTAACTATAACTGATTAATGCAGAACGTGTTTGAGTGAATGAATGAATGTAACAACTGTCTGTTGTATTTGCAATAAATGTGGCATTTTGCCTTATAAGATCCTGTTGATATTATTTTTAGTGTAACATAATCATTTCCCCTTCTGATCTGCAACCTCAGTTTAGCCTAGGTTAACAGGGAATATGCATGTTCACAGCATTACATGAGGAAAGGTCACAGTTTTCCTTACCCTACTTTTCTATGACATTGCTTTAACACCAAATGTCATGCAGTGTGCTTTCAGTGTGAGGGTGCTGGCAAGAGAGGGTTTCTTGCAATAATCATATCATGATACAATACAGGAGTGCAAAACTCCTGATTCCTATTTCCTAGAAGGGGAGGGTTACATTTGCTAAAATGCCACTTTTCATACAACTCTTCTTACGACAAAGCTTTATTTTCACAGCCCAGTAAATGTCTGTGATCTTGGGACTGCAGCTGTACTTTTCAGTGGAGTTTTACATCTCCATATGATATTTTCCCAACATGATGTTTATACAACATCTTGTTTTACTAAGGCTTGTTGTCTTATTTAATCCTTTCTTAAGCATCTCATGCTCTTGTGTCATTCTCTGTGAAGCAAAACAAGAGATGCTGTGTGAGGTACACTGTACAAAATATTTCCACACTGAGCCCCAGGTGCCACCTCCTGAATACACATGTGGATTGGCTGGTGTGCACTGTTTATTCCAGCTGGGTCCAGTATGAAATTGTGCTTATGTCTTGGTTTTAGATGGAAGCATAGAAAAAAACAAGTATTACTCAAGCTAACACTAGCTACAGTATATTTTTAAATGCTGACGAGTCTTGTGCATCAGACATGTGTATGCCACCCACCAAACATGCTCTTTGCAGCACAACAGGAATACTGTGTAGCGGTGGATGGTGTGCCCTTTTGATGTGCATACTTTTGATATTTTTTTTTATGCTATGGTGGCCTTAAGGTATGTCATGAACTGCTAGTGGTTTATCTTAGTTCTCTTACAGTCTTCAAAAAAACCTTTAAAAACTAATCTGCAGGTGCTATTGTGTTGAGATTTTATTTTCTGTATCTCATTGTAATTTTGAATTGTTACAGAGCACTCCAAGTGCTTCAGCATGCAGGCATGTATTTATTTAGAGCCTGATCTTGCTTCCATTGAAATCAGTGGGTGTATTTCCTTGACTTCAGCGGTGCAGGATCAGGCCCTTAAATGTCACGGGTCAGATGTAAATGGGATATCCATTAATTTCAACCAGCTGAAGGTCTGGCTGTACATTATTATTATTTTATTGTCAAAGACTCTCAGAGGTACACTGAAAATGGGATTGAACCAATATCTGTAATTTGAGTATAAAGACCATAATGTAAAATGTGCCATGTAAACATTTATGTATGTGATATGATTAAGACTGAGAGTTTGTCAAGGAGGTCACGGATTCAATGACTTTCTGGTACCTCTGGGACTTCTGCAGCGGCCGCTGCTGGGCAGTCTCAGGGCATCTCACACACACAGCAGCAGCAGCAGGAGTTTGGGTGCGTGTGAGAGGGGACTCAAGGCAGGTGGTTGGGGTGTGGGCGGGGGTGAGGTCTCTAGGCGGTGCTTACCTTGGGTGGCTCCCCGGAAGCAGCAACATATCCCTCCCTCAGCTCCTAGCTCCACGAGCTGCCTCCACCCACAGGCACGGCCCCTGCAGCTCCCATTGCTGCAGTTCACTGCCAATGGGAGCTGCTGAGCCAGTGGTTGGGGTAGGGGCAGCGCACAGAGCTAAGAGAGGGATGTCGCCGCTTCTGGGAAGCTGCGAAGAGCCGGGTAGAGAGTCTGCCAAACCTCTATCCCCCAGCATCAGCGGGGGTCCCAGGTCACCTCCCCCAGGCACCCGTGTCACCCTCGGACTGCCCCCTTGCCCCTCCAAAGATTTAGTTAGCGGTATATGGTACAGGTTATGGACAGATCACAGGCTGTGAATTTTTGTTTACTGCCCATAACTCGTCCATGACTTTTACTAAAATATACCTGTGACTAAAACATAGCCTTAGCTATGATACATGTAATAACCTGTTACATTACTTGATAGATATTGCTTACAAGTTGTACTTTATAGAGAGCAGATCGTTCTGTTTAAAGATCATTAAGAAACATCATAAAACTGTTCTGATGATTTCAGAGGTTCTTCATTTTCTGGAAAAGAACCGTAACAGGGGGACTATATTATAATGAGTTTATAGAGGAACAAGGAACAATATGCACAGTTCTGAATCGCCTAGTCCTGTGTCTTCAGAGTTTCAGAATAATAGCAGCAATTGAATTGTCAATTCCCTGCCTTCTTACTCATTTCAGTCTCAACTCAGTACAGCATGAAAGCAAGTGTTTAACTCTATTCCTATGCAGGACAGCGCTTAAGTGCATGCTTAACTTTAAGCACTTAAAATTAAGCACATGCGTAAATGCTGTCTTGAATAGGGATACTCTTATGAATCTGGGTCCACGATTATTTGTAGGATGAAGAAATGAAGTGATTTCATAGCCTCATAGACTTTACATGCAAACAGCTATAGTTTCCCAGATTCAGTTAAGCAGGCTTGACTCCTGTGAGCCAAATTTACTGCTTAGCTAAGTGAGTGCAACTCAATGGTTTGATAGATTACACCAGTGATGAATGTAGCTCATCAATGTGGTTTATGATTAATTTTTGGTGTTTTGTGGAATGTAAAAATGTTGTTTAATTGTAAATAAAATGCTTATTCATGTTCTAAAACTATTGTGGTATATATTTTTTTCCTCCCTACATGCACATGATACACTGACTAGAGATAATTTCACCATTATTTTATTGTTACTAATATTTACATAGAAAACATTCCACGATCAGGGATACTAAGAACCAAGTCTGCCTTCACTGTAACCATAGCAATGACTGTCCTAAAAATAAAATGGCTCTCTGCCAAAACAGATGAGATCACTTTACAGATCAAGAATCAGGTTCACAAACAGCGACAGCCACCTGGACCTGAGGATTTCACGTGACTATAAAATAATACAATAGCATGAGAGCCTGTCTCAGTCTTATGTGCTTAAAAATAGAATTGACAATAGTCAGAGCTAGATTCCTTGTGAAATGCAAGCAGAATCCTATCTATGTCTGTAGACAGAGAACTATTTCTGCTAATCAAGAAAGGCATTCATGAGTCATTTATTGCTTTGCCAACACTGATTTTACAACTTTACTTCACTCAGTACTAGGGCTGTCAAGCAATTAAAAAAATTAATCACAATTAGTCTTGCGATTAGAAAAAAAATAATCACAATTAGTCATGCTGTTAACAATACAATACCATTTATTTTAAATATTTTTGATTTTTACTATATTTTCAAATATTAATTTAAATTACAACACAGAATACAAAGTGTACAGTGCTCACTTTATATTTATTTTTATTACTATTTGAACTATCAAAAAAATGTTCAGTTCACCTCCTACAAGTACTGTAGTGCAATCTCTTTATCATGAAAGTTGAACTTACAAATGTAGAATTATGTACAAAAAAATGCATTCAAAAATAAAACAATGTAAAACCTTAGAGCCTACAAGTCCACTCAGTCCTACTTCTTGGTCAGACAATCACTTAGACAAACAAGGTTGGTTACAACTTGCAGGAAATAATGCTGCCTGTTTCTTGTTTACAATGTCACCTGAAGGTGAGAACAGGCATTTGCATGGCACTGTTGTAGCTGGCATTGCAAGATATTTATGTGCCAGATGCTCTAAAGATTCATATATCCCTTCATGCTTCAACTACCATTCGAGAGGACATGCTTCCATGCAGATGATAGGTTCTGCTTGATAACAATCCAAAGCAGTGCAGACTGATGCACGTTCATTTTCATCATCTGAGTCAGATGCCACCAGCAGAAGGTTGTTTTTTTTTTTTTTGGTTTGTGTTCTGTAGTTTCCGCATCAGAGTGTTGCTCTTTTTAGACTTCTGAAAGCATGCTCCACACCTCGTCTCTCTCAGATTTTGGATGGGACTTCTGATTCTTAAACCTTAGGTCGAGTACTGTAGCTATTTTTAGAAATCTCACATCGGTAGGTTCTTTGGGTTTTGTCAAATCTGCTGTGAAAGTGTTCTTAAAATGAACATGTGCTAGGTCATCAGCCGAGACTGCTATAACATGAAATATATGCAGAATGCGGGTAAAACAGAGCAGGAGACATACAATTCTCCTTCCAAGGAGTACAATCATAAATTTAATTGATGCATTTTTTTTTTAACAAGCATCATCAGCATGGACGCATGTCCTCTGGAACGGTAGCTGAAGCATGAAAAGGACATATGAATGTTTAGCATATCTGGCATGTAAATACCTTGCAACACCGACTACAAAAGTGCCATGCAAATGCTTGTTTTCACTTTCAGGTGATATTGTAAATGAGAAGCAGGCAGCAGTATCTCCCATCAATGTACACAAACTTGTTTGTCTTAGCGATTGGCAGAATAAGAAGTAAAACTGAGTGGACTTCTAGGCACTAAAGCTTTGTTTGTTTTGTTTGTGAGTGCAATTATGTAACCAAAAATAATCTGCATTTGTAAATTATAGTTTCACAATAAAGAGATTGTGTTTCAGTACTTGTATGAGGTGAATTGAAAAATACTATTTCTTTTGTTTACAAATATTTGCACTGGGCACTTTGTATTCTGTGTTGTAATTGAAATCAATATTGAAAATGTAGAAAAACATCAAAAAATATTTAATACATTTCAATTGGCATTCTATTGTTATAAGTGCAATTAATTGCGATTAATTTTTGTTAGTTAATTGCGTGAGTTCAGCATGATTAATGGACAGCTCTACTCAGTACATAAACTCACTACTTTTTGAAAATGCTTTTCTCTGCTAGGGGTTTTGCCCTTTTCCTTTTTTATAACATTGCATTCAACACACAAGCTTTTTTTAAAAACCAGTCAGTGGCAACTCATAATGACATTAACAGATGCAACCAATTGACCTTGGATATATAAAATACTATTTTAAAAATATAATATACAAACAATAGAGTCTATCAGGCTTATAGAATTTTAAGTAGTATCAGGGCAATTTTTGAGAGATGTTTTTCTTGCGTTTTAAACAAATACATATGAGAATCACAAAACTATAATAAATTAAAATCAAGAGAAACATGTTTGAGAGAGAAATTACATTTTAAACTACAAGACCTCAAGTTCTTTAATTTAATTTAAAGGATCCATCTCTTCTCAGTTATATGCATATGATCTGACTAGTGCATTACGCATTTTTCCTTATATACATGTGTTATTCCAGGAGAAGGGGGACATAGTGGAAGAGATAGTATAGTGTTTAGTTTTAGAAACTGCAAAGGAAAAATACATTAGTTCATACCTATAATCTGCAAAAATATGCAAACTGCTGAGCAATCATACAACACAATTAAGAAAGTGATTCAAAAGAAAACTGAGGACATGAATAAATAATGCAGTATGTCAGTCCCTTCTGTGTGTAGATGGCCTTGTGCTAGCAAAATAGATGATTTGCCAATTTAACATAGATTTTTGCAGAAAGCAATTCTCTGCACTATCCATTCATTATCTGTTAGCCTGCAGCCAGAACACCTCAAGCTTTGACCTTAAAAGTCCTCTCCTTCTAATCCAGGTTAGGTCTCCGGGCACTCGGATAGAATATATCCAAGGAAGAAAAGATATTGATTCAGTGGGTGGCATATTTCCTTTTGATCCAATACCATGGCATGATGCCAGAGGTACTACAGTACTATTGGTGCTGCCTTTTAGATGATTAAACTGAGATCCTAACCACTTCTGGTTAATACATATCTCATAGCATGTTTTTGGAAGACAGGATATTAACTTGGTGTCTGGCCACATTCCAGTGTGAGTAATTACATTTTGCCTAATTTCTCCCTGCAGTTTCAATGACATATAGTATTGTTCTCAACAATGTATATTGTTCCTGTGTAATGTTATTCAGCAGCTGCATTTCAGTGAGTATGAAATGATTCATGCTTAGTGTTTTGTAAAATGCTTCCACATCCCTCAGGGTGGAAGGTGATATATACATGTCAAATGTTATCAGTAGTCTAGCATTCTAAACCCAGAATTTTGAGACAATAACTCTGAGTTCTACTCCTGGCTTTGACACTGACTTGCTGTGGGCAACTAATTTGATATAACTTTTCTGTCTTTGTTTCCCCATCTATAAAACAGGAGCAATACCTACTTTATAGGAGTGTTTGAGGATTAATTACTGTTTGTACAACACTGAATGTGTGAATTGCTAGATAGCTGAGCAGTATTATTGATTGTAAGTGCATTCATAATAAGCCAACACCATGCACAGATCTGGAAGACTTTCACATCTCATCCGTAAGCCCCTTCAAAGGGTTTCCTTATCCAGCACACCACAGAATCTTGAATATATATGGATAAAGGTAACAAACTTTTCCAAGCTCCTCCGTCATTTGTGCTCATGATTCCATTGGAAAACAGTTGACTGAGCCATGGACAACACGCTAGGTGAGATATTCAACGGCTACTGGACCTCTTATCCAGGGCCGGCTTTAGGAAGTGCAGGGCCCAATTCGAACAGTTTAAAAAAAGAAAATGTAATAAAACACGTGGGGCTTGTACTCACCGGGCAGTGCTCCGACTCTTCAGTGGCACTTTGGTGAAGTGCCGCTGAAGACCTGGAGCTAGTGAAGGACCCATCGCCAAAGTGCTGCTGAAGACCTGGAGTGCTGCCAGGTGAGTAAAAATGAAAAAGGCGCCTCTAGCCAGGGAAGGGATTCTCACTGGGCGTGGGGACCGATTCGGGGCAATTGGTGGAATAGGCCTAAAGCCGGCCCTGCTCTTATCGTGCCAGTGGTTCAGGCACCTAGAAAAGTATTTTGGTTATTTGCAGTAAGAGCAATTGTAGAAACGTCTATGTCCCTTACAGCCATACTGCAGCTGTAGAAACCTATACTACATTTTTATGAATTGTCCTTTAAATATAACATTTGTGAAGATTTAGAGCTAGGTTTTCCCCAGAACTGGGCTTACTTTGTGCCACTGCCAGTACAATGTGCACCTGAATCCTCCAGTGTAGGACTCTGCAGTGGCATACAGACTTTTATATGGCTTCCCTTCCCTGCAGTAGCCTGGAGTAGGGCATTGCCAAGATCTCCTTGCATTCCAATTCTTGTGGAACAGCCTCTTGAAGCCAGCATAATTTAGAGCAGGCTTCACACTGTTTTAAATTACGCCGGGGGACTGGATTCAGGCACAACCAGCCACAATGGGGAGCACAAATTTGGCTTTAAAGCTACATGAACGTTTGCAGGATTCATGGTGCTTAAGCCACATTCCAATGTTTGAAGCATGAGTCACTTCCGTCCTACAGGATGCTGCCCGATTCCCAAGCTGTAAAAGGTGGGGAGAGTTATACTTTATTATCCCCCATTATCTGCCCCAGTGGGCGATACTAATATTTATAACTCTCCCTACATTTTACAGTTTGGTAAGAAGCGCTATGTACGTTATTGCATTAGTATGTGAAGCTATTGCATTATAAGAGGTAGAAAAATCATGGAGGTGCCTGAATTTCTCCCAAGTTGCCGCTCCCCAGCGAAGGCACCAAGGCAGAGCGGGACCCAGGGGTGACTGTTTCCCCAGGGCTAGGGCCCGCCGTCCTGCGTGGCGCTTCACAGCGAGGGGACAATGACAAGCTGCTCTCAGCTCTGGGCTTGGGCAGGGCACCGACCAGCTGGGCTGGGCTGCCTCGTAGCGATTCACTCGCTGGGGCGGCGAACGCAGCCGCGGCTCCGCCCTGGGCCTGGCCGGGTTCCACCACCAGGCTGCACAGGAAACTGCTGCGCCTCCTGCTCCCCTCTCCGCCGGGCCCCGCCGCGGGCTTCGCCTCCAGCCGCCGCCGGGGCTGCGCTGCGGACCAGCCGCTTTCGCTTTCGCCTTCCAGTCTCCTCCGCTGCTGGAGCCCCGGGACCCCCCGTGCGCGGTCAGGTGCGTAGCCTCCAGCCTGCCCCCTCCGTCCCCCCGCGCCTCTCCGGGCCGCCGCTGCGCCCGCGGGGTCCTGCGCCCTGACCTGGCGCCTAGAGGGGAGCGCGGCGGCGGGGGCAGCTCCCTGCTCTCTCCGCCTGGGCCCTGCACGCTGGGTGGCCTGGCTGGGCTCAGTCGCTCCCCGTCCGGGAGCGGAACAAAGGGCTGGGAAGGAAGCAGACCTGCTGCGCAGCTGGCTGGGGTGGAGCTGCCTCAGGTCCGGCTAGGGAGGGAGAGTTCGGATTTTGGATTCCCGCTGGCACGGCCACGAACGCCCGCCCCCCAGCTGGTTGTTTGGGGCAGGGTGGATTCACAAGGCGCTGTGAGCAATACCCTCAGCCAAATGCCCTGGCTAACTCGTGTTAATGCTCTGGTTTAATGTCAGCGGTCATTTTAATCCGATTTAAAACTGGTGCACGAGGCTGGGTGAACTCCCCTCAACTTTAAAATCAGCTTATTTCAGTTGAGTTTAAAATTGATTAGGAGCTGGTTACTCTCAACGGAAACTGAGCTAAGAGTGCCCAGGCAAGGGTCTGCACTGCCACAATTAAAGTAAACTAGAGCAAATTGTAAGCAGCCCCAAGGCTTAAGTGTTTCTGATTCATAAAGAACAATATAGAAGGTTATCAAATGCTTATGGATTTTTTCCCCAAAGTCTCAAACCTTAGACCCTCTTCCTAGTGCAAAGAAAGTTTAAAAACTTAACAAAACTTGGAAAAGCAACAAGCATAATGGGATAGAGTCAAGTGTCTGTGGCCTCACAGAGAAGTTTTGCAATAGTAGTCCCTTACACAATTACAGCAGAGAGGTTGCACAATGTCCTTGCAGCATGTGGCTGGTATGGTGAAGAAATCCAAGTTATACTCCTGTAGAATCATACAGCAGATCTTATGTTGTGGAACTAAGACGTTTTTCCAAATGGGAGCTACACTGATGATGAATCATGGGTCCCAATTTTTGTGGTTTGGCGATGGCCATTGTGGTTCTGAAACAACCCTCTATACGTTATATTCAAGGAACACTGTCAAATCTGTCAAGCACAACATTTATCCTACCTTTAAAATACCATTGTTTCCCACGCTGTTTGTCTTCTCTTGAAAAACCTTTCAGTTCCCCAATCTAAGGTCTGAGAGGTGACTTTATGGTAATAAACACCGAGAACACATGCTGCACATACATAGTGCAGGCTCTGCTGTCGGGTCGCATGCAGAAAAACAGAGTTCACTGGGCACAGTTGTAATAATGCAGGATTAGAGACAGTAGTTAAAATGCTTGGGGTTGGATAGTACATTACAGCTGCTGTTGTCAGTAGTGAATGACAGGACCCATTTTTGCCAAGGTAGATGCAACCAGAAATACAGGTCTTTGTGGGTAAGTCACTGGTGTATCACTGTTTCCTGGGTTCAGAAGTTGTGGTGGTAGTTTTATAAACTACCTTAAGTCCCGATTTTACACTTAGTTCTGCATGGACTCAGGTCTGGAATGTGGGGAATAACCTGGAGGATCAGGGATTAATTAATTCTATGGTGAGAGTGAAACAGCCTCATAAAAGCAAATGAATGTACTGGATTTTCATTGCTGTTTGATTTGAGTGTGGCTCTTCCTGTTTGTTCAAAGAACAGGAATGTTATGGCCTGACAGGTAAATATACTTTTTAATCTTTTAATTTTCCGTAGAGAGTCTAGGTTAGTGTGTAACCCACGTGGACAAAAGTCAGGCCAGAATTTGGATAGAAAATATGTCCTTACCTTAGCATGGTGGTTTCTCACAAAGGCACCTAGGGCCAAACTTTGAATCTCCCTGTTTGTGTTGTAGCCCGAAAGGCAGAGATTTGTATTTAACTGTTAATCCTATCATCCCCTTTGGGCCATGCTTCTTCCCCATCTTTGAGGAGAGAGAAGGGCAGCTGTGCCCTTGTGAGTCACTAGAACCTAGTCCCTGTTACCCCAGAGACCATATGACTCCCTCCCAGTGGAGTCCTACTGTGCTGTAAGGTCTGTGGGTTTTGGTGTGACTGTGAATTATAATAGCTTTACAATAAGCCACCTGCCTCAGTCATACGCCCCCACTGACACTGGGGCTTTCCCCATTGCCTTTCACAGGTTGAATACATGGAGAGAGAAGAAGCAAGCTATCTAAGAAGTAGGAAAGGGCCTTTGTTTCCACTCCGTTGTGAGTAACAAGAGCCACCCATCATGCTTTCCCCTGCCTCTGTATTACTGACAGCTGCAGGAGCGGGAGCTCCCTGTAAAATTTTGTGTCTGGGATGCAGAGGGGTAAGGGTGAGGGAAGCCCTCCCTGTTTCTTCCATAATCGTGTCACCATGTTTGGTGGAGGTTCTGAGGTGCAGCTGTATCAGATGGTGCTAAGACTTGTCCCATCCAAAGTGACTCCAGATTTCCTAATAAGTACTGTGAAGTAGATGTGGTGTTGCATGTGCTTTACAAGCTTTTTACATTGAGCTGCGGTATGCAGATGATCTTAGGGGTGGGAGCAGCAGGTCATGCCTATTGTAACCATCTCCTAGCTTTGGCAAACACACTTGATGATGTAGTCTTATTATATAACACTTTTTTCCATTCCACTGCTATATTGGGTGGATGTTAAACGAAAGCTACTAAAGACAGACACTTTAAAATCAGCAGGTCCAGATAACTTGCATGCAAGAATTTTAAGAGTTGGCTGTGGAGCTTGCTGGATCTTTAATACTGATTTTCAAAAAACGTTGTCACTTCAGGGAAATTCCAGAAGACTGGAAGAAAGCTGATGTTTTGCCAGTTTTTAAAGGGTGAGTGGGAAGATCTGGGTAACTATAGACCTGTCAGTCTGACATAATCCCGTGCAAGATGATGGAGCAGTTGATATGGGACTTGATTAATTAAAGGAGAGTAATATAATTAATGCCAATCACCATGGGTTTATGGAATATAGATCCTGTCAAAGTAACTTGGTATCTTTTTTTTATGAGATTACAAGTTTGATTGATATTGGTAATAGTGTTGATATAATATCATAGCCAATGAAGTTAATCTGAGGTGTGATTATTGCTAGTTGAATACTTAGACTTCTTTAAGGTGTTTGACTTGGTATCACATAACATCTTGATTAAAAATCTAGAAAGATATAAAATTAACATGGCACACATTATGTGAAGTAGTTGGAAAAAAGTCTATCATTCTGGCGTGTATTAACAGGAATATCCGATGAAAGACATGGGAGGTAGTTGTCCTGCTTAACTCAGCACTGGTGAGGCCTCAGCTGTAGGATTGTATCTGTTTCTAGGTGCCACAGTTTTGGAAAGGTGTGGATAAATTGGAAAAAGTCCAGAGGAGAGCAGCAAAAACAAAAAAACCTGACCTAAGAGGAAAGATTGAAAAAACTGGGCATGTTTAATCTTGAGGGGGGACCTGATAAGCCTTCACATATGTTAAGGATTATTATAAAGAGGACAGTGATCAGTTGTTCTCCATGTCCACTGAAGGTAGAACAAGAAGTAATGGGCTTCATTTGCAGCAAAGGAGATTTAAGTTTGATAAGTAGGAAAAACTTTCTAACTATAAGGGTAGTTAAGCTTTGGAATAGGCTTCCAAGGGCGGTTGTAGAGTCCCCATCATTGGAGGTTTCTAATAATACGTGGAGAAATGCCTGTCAGGGACGGTCGAGATTACTTGGTCCTCCTCAGCACAGCAGGCTGGACTTGACCTCTTGAGGTCCCTTCCCGCCCTACAATTGTATGATGAAATGGATTAAAAACTGACTGACAGGTCTCAAAATGTAATTTTAAATGGGGCATCATCCTTGAACAGGTATGTTTTTAATGGAGTCCCACAGGGGCAGTTCTTGGTTTTACATTATTTAACATTTTTATTGATCACCTGGAAGAAAACGTAAAATCATCACTGATAAAGCAACAGATGACACACAAATAGGGGAAGTGATAAATAATGAAGAGGACAGGCTAAATGTAAATGTATACACATAGGAACAAAGAATGTAGGCCTTATGTATAGGATGGTGGACTCTCTCCTGGGAAGCAATGACTGAAAATGATTTGGGAGTCATGGTGGATAATCAGTTGAACATGAGATCCCAGAGCCATGGCCAAAAGAGCTAACATGTTCCTTGGATGCATAAACGGGAATCTTCAGTAGGAGTAAGGAGGTTATTTATTCTCTATATTTGGCAATAGTGCAACCGCTGCTGGAATGCTGTGTCCAGTTCTGTGCCACAATTCAAGAAAGGTGTTGAAAAATTGGAGAGGGCTCAGAGAAGAGGCACAAGAATGTAAATGTTATACAGGAGGTCAGACTAGATCATCACAACGATCCCTTCTGGCCTTGGAATCTATGGGTACAGCTATACTGTGATTTAAAAAAAACCTGTGGCACCAAGTCTCAGCGCTCAGGTCAGCTGACTTGCCCTCAGTTCTGCAGGGCTAAACATTGCAGTGTAGATGCTGGGGTTGAAGCCCTGGCTCTGAGACCAAGCTGACCTGGGCTCTGAGACTTGGTGCTGCAGGTATATAATTGCAGTATAAATGTAACAGGTTTCAAAGTGGCAGCCGTGTTAGTCTGTATAAGCAAAAAGAACAGGAGTACTTGTGGCACCTTAGAGGCTAACACATTTATTTGGGCATAAGCTTTTGTGGGCTAAAACCCATTTTTTCGGGCAGAAGTGGGTTTTGGCCCACAAAGGCTTATGCCCAAATAAATTTGTTAGGCGTGGTCTACGCTGGGGGCAGGGATCGACCTAAAATATGCAACTTCAGCTACAAGAATAGCGTAGCTGAAATCGACGTATCTTAGGTTGACTAACCTTGCATCCTCATGGCACAGGGTCAACTGCCACCGCTCCCCCGTCGACTCTGCTTCTGCCGCTGACCGCGGTGGAGTACAGGAGTCGGTGGCAGAGTGATTGGGGATCAATTTATCACGTCTACACTAGATGTGATAAATTGATCCCCGATATCACGATCACTACCTACCAATCCGGCGGATAGTGTAGATGTATCCTTAGTCTCTAAGGTGCCACAAGTACTCCTCGTTTTTTAGTATAAATGTACTATGTGAATCTACGAATCACAAATCACCGTCAGACTGTGTGCTAGTTGATAGTGTCAGCAGGGGACCAGGGATTAAATGAGCCTAAAGACTGAACTTCCCTTTCATGCCTACAGGTGGGCCCTTCTGATCAGGGATGAAGCATCAGGTACTAGAAAAAACAGTCACAGACATCTCTGTCATCAGCCAATCACATATGGCTCATTGCAGGATCAGGGCCAGTGTGACGGGAATCTACATGCATGGAGCTCGCAGGAGAGTGAGGGGCATAGTTTGAATAGTAAATAGAGTTGCAGTATGTGATCTGAAATAGAGTTCATGGCCTTGGACTCCAAAGACCCTATACACAGTGAGCGGCTCAGACAGTACAGGGAGATGACACAGCCATATAAGCAGGTCTGACATATTATTTTAAATAATCATGGGAAGACTGGGAAAGGTCCTGATGACTGGAAGAAAGCTAATGTTGGACCAGAATTTTAAAAGGATGAACAGGATGACTCGGGCAACTAGAGGCCTGTCAGTCTGACATCAATCCTGGGCAAGATAATAGAACAGATGGTTTGGGACTTGATTAGTAAAGAATAAAAGGAGAGTAATGTAATTAATGCCAATTAACCTGGGTTTATGGAAAATAGATACTGTCAAACTAACTTTTTTGTGTGTGAGATTATAAATTTGGTTGATGTCATAGACTTCTGTAAGGCATTTGATTTGCTACTACACAACATTTGATTGAAAAACTAGAACTATATAAAATTAACATGACACGTTAAATGGTTTAACTCGGGTGGGCAAACTATGGCCCATGGGCAGGATCCAGCCCTCCAGCCATTTTAATCCGACCCTCAAGCATCTGCTGGGGAGCAGGGTTTGGGGCAGCTCCACATGGCTTCTGGAAGCGGCAGCACGACTCCCCTCCAGCTCCTATGCATAGAGGCAGCCAGGGCTCTGCTCTGCACGCTGCTCCCACCCCAAGCACTGCCCTCACAGCTCCCATTGACCAGGAGCTGCAGGGGTGGCACCTGCACATGGGGGAGGGTGCAGAGCTGCCTGGCCATGCCTCCACATAGGAGCCGGAGAAGGGACGTGCCGCTGCTTCCAGGAGCTGCTTGAGGTAAGCACTACCCTGAGCCTAGACCTCTGAGCCTCTCTACGCACCCCTGCCCCAGCCCTGATCCCTCTTATGCTCTTCAAACCCCTCAATCCCAGCCCAGAGCACCCTCCTACACCCCAAACTCCTCACCCCCAGCCCCATCCCAGAGCCTGCATCCCACTCCCTCCTACCAGCGCAAAACCCCCTCCCACACACTGAACTCCTCATTTCTGGCCCCATCCCGGAGCCTGCACCCCCAACCAGAGCCCTCTCCTCCTCCTGTACCCCAACCCCAGTTTTGTGAGCATTCATGACCTGCCATACAATTTCTATTCCCAGATGTGACCCTCAGGCCAGAAAGTTTGCCCACCCCTGGATTAACTGATAGGTCTCAAAATGTAACTGTAAATCACCATTGAGCTGGTACATTCCTAGTGGGGTCCTGCGGGAATCGGTTCTTTGTCCTATGCTTTTTAACATTTTTATCAATGATAAACCTAGAAAACATGAAATCATCACTGATAAAATTTGCAGATGATACAAAAATCAGAGGCATGTTAAATAAGGATGAGGACAGGTCGCTGATACAAAGCGATCAGGATTGTTTGTTTTCTTGGAACCAGATTACCAATATGCATTTTAATATGTCTAAGTGTAAATAAATATATACATTTAGGAACAAAGAATGCAGGCCATATTGCCTGGAAGGGGGATTCTATCCTGGGAAGCAGTGACTCAGAAAAAGATTTGGGGGTCCATGTTATCACCTAGTCTGACTTCCTGTGTAACACAAACCATAGACGTTCCCCAAAATAGTTCCTAGAGCAGAGCTTTTTAGAAAAATATCAAGTCTTGATTTTAAAATGGTCAGTGATGGAGAATCTACCACAACTCTTGGTAAGTTATTCCAGTGGTTAATTACTCTCACTGTTAAGCGTCTGCCTTGTTTCCAGTCTGGAATTTGTCTAGCTTCAGCTTCCAGCCATGGCCTGTTCTACCTTTCTCTGCTACATTGAAAAGTCCCTTATCAAATATTTGTTCCCCATGTAGGTACTTATAGACTGTAATCAAGTCCCCCTCTAACCTTCTCATTGTTAAGCTAAATAGATTGAGCTCCTTAAGACTATCACTATAAGGCAGGTTTTCGAATCCTTTAATCATTCTTGTGACTCTTCTCTGAACTCTCTCCAATTTATCAACACTCCTTTTTAACTGTCAGCATCAGAACTGGACACAGTGTTCCAGCAGTGCTTGCACCAAAGCCAAATTCAGAGGTAAAATAACCTCTCTACTCATATTCAAAATTCTCCTGTTTATCCATCCAAGGATTGCATTAGCCTTTCTAGCCATAGTGTTGCACTGGGAGTTCATGCTCTGCTGATTATCCATCACAGTCCCCAAATCGTTTGTGCAATTTTTTGCTTCCCAGGATAGAGTGCTCCATCCTGTAAGTATAGCCTGTATTGGTCCTAGATGTATACATTTACATTTAGCCATATTAAAACACATGTTGATTGCTTGTGTGTCCAGCTTACCAAATGATCCAGATCACTATGCATCATTGTATAACAGGGATCAGCAACTTTTGGCACGTGGCTCACCAGGGTAAGCAGTCTGGGGGACTGGGCCATTTTGTTTACCTGCTGAGTCCACAGGTTCGGCTGATTGCAGCTCCCACTGGCTGCGGTTAGCCGCTCCAGGCCAATGGGGGCGGCGGGAAGTGGCGGCCAGCACATCCTTCGGCCCACGCCGCTTCCCGCAGTAGATGTCGGGTTTTATATTTAAATTAGCTTGAAATACTGATCTGCAGTTTTGTGTGATGCGTGTGTGACAGACATTCTAGTAAATGTGGGTGTTCATGATGTAGAAATAATGTAAAAAGCCATCTAAAGCAAATCTCAGAAGTATATGAATAATCCTTTTGCATGTCTGAAATCTGAGCTCTGTTGGGAAGTACCGTTTTAGTAAGCTTTAAAAATATATATAGGCTAGGATCTTTCAAAAGAGACAAAGGGAACTAAACTCCCAGATCCCCTTGAAATTAAACGGGAGTTGGATACCAGATTCCCTTAGGCTCATTTAAAAATCCCACTTTTAGCTATTAAGAACGGTGGCTTTCAGAGGTAGGTACCATTGGTACTATCACCCCCTTGGCAGCTTTCTGTCATTTAAAAAAAAAAAAAAATCACTGTGTTTCTTCCCTCCTGTATGGAATTCCCACAAGTTTTTGGTTTTGGTTTGAAAAAACAACAACTCTGTGATAAACCTTTTTCCCTGATAGAGAATTGTACAAATCACTTTCTGGTGTATTGGGTGGGGGAATTCCTCAGCCCTCATTGAGATCTGAAGATGCCCCATCTCCTATGCCAACCCCTGAAAAACATTAGGTGTGGGTGTATGTTTGTGAGTACGGTAGGTATGTCTGGGGAGTATATATATTTGTGAGTGTGCGCATTTATATAATGTAAAAATTAGAGGTGGTCAAAAATGCAAATTTTTGCCCCCAAATCCTGTTTTTGTCAAAAAAAAATTGGATATTCAGATTTTTTCAACCAGTTATAATAAAAAAAAAATTATCCCACACATTTGAAAATTCTGTTGAGAGAAAGTGTCAGCTTCCACTGAAATACAAGCATTTCTAGACTTATGTGTTGTTTACTGGCCTAGGAGATCATCCATTTTTTACCTGTGCCACTGTGGTAGAGGCAACCCTAGGGTTAATTTTCTCACCCCACTGTCAGCAGACAGAGAAATGAAACACAAGCTGTTTCATTTCTGAGTTCCTGAATGGTGGACATGAGGAGGAAAAGTGTAGTATTATGTTCTCCTTTGTAGCTTTCAAAATGCAGGGCCATATTAAAACACACTGGAGGCTTTGCAGGCAAGTGTTGGTGTTTCCTGGTATTGCACCATAGTGGAAATATTATGGTTGTATATTTTCCCTACATGTTTACTCCTAGTGTAGTGTACATATACAATACTCTTATGAAGACATGAAGTATTGAGTGCTGATTTTCAGAGCAGTGGTTCCCAAGCTTTTTACAAAGGTAACCTACCAGTTGCATTCTGTCTTTTTTGGGGACCTATTAGCACTGCCCCCCTTCTCAGCCCTCCAGTCCCTTGCTCCCCCTTCTCAGCCGCCTGCTCCCCTCTTCCTTCCCCTTCTCAGCCCAAGTTCTCTACTCAGCTCCACCCAGCCTGCTTGTGCTTACTCTCCCAGCCCTGCACTCTCTCTCTTTCTGGAGATGGGCCATGATGGCTACCAGGCTCGCTGGCTCTGGCTGCTTCCTCCATGCTGTTGCCCAGATCCTGCTCCCCACGCCACTGCCTGCTACCAGGGGAAAGCAGGATCCAGGCAGCAGTAGCAGCACTGAAGAACTGGCCAGAGCTAGCAAGAGGACAGTTAGCACACTGTCCCTGCCCTGCATGTGCCTGGGAGGTGCTTCCTCTGTGCTGCCACCAGGATCCAGCTCCCCAAACCACTATCTGCTGCCAAGGGTAAGTGAGGTGGGTGGGGAAGGCGCCTCCGGAGCACGCGCGGGGCAAGGAGAGGTTGCTGACTATCTGTTCGCTTGCTTCAGGTGCTGTGCAAATCCCACTGCCCACCTCACTGCCTGCTGCCCAGAAGAAGTCAGACCATGGGGGAGAGGGGATCTCCAGGGAATGCAGAATCCACCTAGACCAGGGGTGGGCAAACTTTTTGGCCTGAGGGACACATCTGGGAATAGAAATTGTATGGAGAGCCATGAATGCTCACCAAACTGAAAATGGGGTGCAGGAGCAGGTGAGGGCTCTGGTTGGGGGGGAGGGGCTCTGGGGTGGGGCCAGAAATGAGGAGTTCAGGGTGTGGGAGGGAGCTCTGGTTTGGGGTGGGGGAGTGGAGTGCGGGAGGTGAGGGCTCTAGGGTAGTGCTGGGGATGAGGAGTTTGAGGTGTAGGAGATTGCTCCAGGCTGGGATCAAGGGGTTCAGAGGGTGGGAGGGGGATCAGAGCTGGGGCAGGGGGTTGGAGTGTGTGGGAAGGGGTGCAGGCTCTGGCTGGGGGTGCGGGCTGTGGTGTGGGATTGGGGATGAGAGGTTTGGGGTGCAGGAGGGTGCTCTGGGCTGAGATTGAGGAGCGCGGAGAGCAGGAGGGGGATCAGGGCAGGGGCGTGTAGAGAGTCTCAGGGCAGTGCTTACCTCAAGTGCTTTCTGGAAGCAGCAGCATGTCCCTTCTCTGGCTCCTATGCAGAGGCATGGCCAGGCAGCTCTGCACGCCACCCCCCCTGCAGTTCTCAGCCAGTGGGAGCGGCGCATGGGGTGGGGGAAGCATGCAGAGTGGAGCCACTTGGTTTCCCCAATGCGTCGGAGCTGGAGAGTAGACATGCCACGGCTTCTGGGAGCTGTGTGGAGCGGCCTGCAACCCTGCTTCCCGCCTGGGTTTGGGAAACACTGTTTTAGAGGGTCTGAGCACTCAGTGCTCCCATTGATTTCAGTTGCAGTCCAGTGCTCAGCACACCTGGAACCTAAGGCTTTGTTGGGGATTGGGAACTTAATTATAAATAATTTAGCTCTCATCTATACTGCAAAATGGAGCACTGTTTTAGCTTCGTTGTAACTGGATCTCCCAACAGGTGTTTGACCTTGTCTGTGATAGTTTTTCTCCTCCAATTTCCCATTGCTGCTTCCACAGACAAAGGCCTTGGCTACACTGGCACTTTACAGCGCTGCAACTTTCTCACTCAGGGGTGTGAAAAAACACACCCCTGAGCACAGCAAGTTACAGCGCTGCAAAGCGCCAGTGTAAACAGTGTCCCAGTGCTGGGAGCACGGCTCCCAGCGCTGCAAGCTAATCCCCATGCGGAGGTGGAGTACCTGCAGCGCTGGGAGACTTCTCTCTCAGCGCTGGCACCGCGACCACATTCGCACTTCAAAGCGCTCCCGCGGCAGCACTTTGGAGTTTCGAGTGTAGCCAAGCCCAAAGTGCCAGCAACCAATGGCATTGTAATACTTATGTCATCTAGGCCTTGATTAGTTCTTTGTAGTGGATTGGCTTGTGGGTTTAAATGGCCTTTATTTTTATTCGGGTATGAGATGTATTGTTTTTAACAAGGGTCTGCAAGTGAAGAAAACTGCTCCCAGATGAGTTGCTCTGATCTACTTTAAACTGGCTGGAAGAAATATATATTATCGGTTTGCCATTTGTGGAGCCATGACTTCCAGAGTCTATGGCAAAGGACTGGAAAGCACAGCAGCAGCTTTTAAAAGGATAGGTAAAATTCTCAAAAGCAGTTAAGTGACTTAGGGCTTGGCTACACTCGAAACTCCAAAGCGCTGCCGCGGGAGTGCTCCTGCGGCAGCGCTTTGAAGTGTGAGTGTGGTCGCTGCGCCAGCGCTGGGAGAGAACTCTCCCAGCGCTGCAGATACTCCACCTCCCCATAGGGATTAGCTTACAGTGCTGGGAGCAGCGCTCCCAGCGCTGGGGCACTGTTTACACTGGCGCTTTACAGCGCAGTAACTTGCTGCGCTCAGGGGGGTGTTTTTTCACACCCCTGAGTGAGAAAGTTGCAGCGCTGTAAAGCGCCAGTGTAGCAAGGCCTCAGGCACCTAAGTCCTACTGACTTTCACTTCAGAGAAAAGTACATTTGAAAATTGCTATCTACCTAGGTAGGTACATAGTAATGGAGTACATCACAAACACTAATGCATTTATTCTCACCCTGTTCTTGTGGGGTAGGAAAGGCCTGTTACCCTATTTAATAGATGGGGAACTGAGACAGTGAATGATGAAGACATTTGGCCAAGAACTGTGTGGCAGGAACAGGAAAAAGGAACCCTGGTCTCCAGAAACTCAGTCCAGTTTCTTCACCAAAATGCTATTCTTACACTCTAAGGGCTGGTCTACACTACGGGGGAAAATCGATCTTAGATGCGCAACTTCAGCTACATGAATAATGTAGCTGAAGTCGAAGTATCTAAGATCGAATTACTCACTGTCCTTACGGCGCGGGTTAGTGGAGTTCCGGAATCGATATAAGCGCGTTCGGGGATCGATATATCGTGTCTAGATGAGACGCGATATATCGATCCCCGAGCAATCGATTGCTACCCGCTGATACGGCGGGTAGTGAAGACATAGCCTAAATATTGAAAATGATGAGGCATAAACAGGTTAAAGAATAGGAAATGCAGGCTATTAAAAATGCAGCTTCAAAGATCTATTATAAGTTTATGTTGGACTTCTTTTTAAGTAAAAGAAAAACCTTTTTAAAAACTCATTTACAGTCGACCCTCTCTAATTGGCACCAACAACTAAGAGAACCCATCATGGATTCCTGCATTTCATGAACTGACTAGTAAGTGAGCCTGATGTTTATGCTGATAAGCAAGGATAATATATCATAAAATGTACTTTGCTCCTCTATTTTGATGAGTGTGCTTTGTTTAATGTATTTACACTAGTCCCTGGTATGCTAGTTAATATGTGCTGTGAATACTAGATAATGTTCTGTAGTACACTTTTAAAAAGTACTACTTAGTAACCAGTACTAAGTAGTATCTTAGTAACAAGAGACTTCACTACACCTCTTGGCTGTTAAACTTTTGCAGGAAATTGCACTGAGACTTTTTTTCTTTGTTTCTTTTGTAAGAATGATTGGGTTTAGATTTTTTAAATTTATGGCTCTTAACTTTTCATGTTCTAAAAGAACTTGAACACTCACTGTTCTCCTTTGTGGGCTGCTATTTTTTGTTTCACTTCCTTTGGAACTTACAGACTTGCGTAATTAATAGTGCTTTACTTAAATGGATCTTCCATTCTCTGCTGATACTGATTTATCATGTACTTTTTTTTTATTCATAATGAACAGCTCGGGGAACCCCTTCAAGAACACTGGATCTTTGTAAGTAGGATCAGCATTTTGACTGGAACTTGAATGCCTCAAAGATTGAAGTGCAGCAGGAACTTGGATGACTTGAAAGGTTGCTCAGTAAATCATCAATTCAAGCAGGGCCCACCCCCAACAGAACTTCGCTATTTAAAAACATCTGATTAAGATCAACAACCAACCACATGTTCTGTTGCAAATGGACTTCATGACATGTTGGCTTCCTGCTTAAAACACAAAAAGAGGGCAGATAAACTTAAAGGAACAGCAGCTTGTGATGACAAAGTGCCAAGTGCCAGCTGCCCTCATTCACCAGATTGAGCAGGAATTGGACGAAGATGAAAAGGAGATGATGTTTTTCCTATGCCGGGATCTCGTTCCTGATTTATCTAATACAGACATCAGGGAGCTCCTGGGGGCGCTGAATGAGAAGGGAAAGCTGCTGTTGGGCTTGTCTGAGCTGTTATACAGAGTGAGGAGGTTTGACTTGCTGAGGAGGGCACTGCGGACAGAGAGAACAGCAGTGGAGACTGATCTGGCGAGATATCCTAGAATGGTCTCTGATTACAGGTAATTTGTCTGTTTCATATTTCATGGGTGACTTTTTGTTGTTGTTGTGTTTTTACTGTAAATTATGAGTAAAAGAATAGCAGAGAAGAGGATCACGCAGCGGTATAATAAAGATGGTCTCCAAAGTTTGGTCCCTACATGCAGCCTCCCGGGTTCTTAGAAGTAGTGGTGTTAAAAGTGTCTGGCTTCGTATTTAACAGAGGAAAACTATATGCATTAAACATAGATACCTGTGTGATTTATATAGCTAGAGGGAAGAGCAGTGGGGATGAATAGATAGACAAGATCCTGTACAACATCACTTTATTTAGTGACCCCCATTCATCATTGTCAGTTAATTCAAAACCAGGCCACATAAACCTACAGTGCAGGATTGTCCCCAGCAGCATATCTCCCAGTGCTTTGTCCTGTCCAGTTTTAAATGGTGAAAGGGGTTCCCTTTAGTGAAGGGGTTCCCTCCACTTTCCTGGAAGACTCTTCCACAGACAAACACTTGCTCTGTCAGGAAGTTTGTCCTGCTATTCACCTGGTCTGACTTCAGCTTTTGTGGGTGCGGTGTGCTCATTGTTGAAGAGGAAATGCTAAAAACCCAGCTGGTTTGTTTATTAAAACAGTGCTTTTGCTAAGTGGGAATTCTCCTTACATACCATATACCCTCACTTTGGCTGTGGTACATACTAAGAGGAACCTTATTGCCCCCAGCAGTGACTATCACATAGTCATTCTGAATGTAGGTTCCCAGGCTTTTGCCCACAATTTCATTTTGGGATACTTTTTTCCTGGTTTAATTCTTACTATATTTCTTGCAGCAACTCAGTTGCTGCATTAAGTAAAGCTTAACCTGCATCAATTACAGTACATTAAAGGGTGCCAGAGTGCAGTTCTCACTGCACTCCCCATCTTCCTGCGAGGCAGAGACTAGCGTTTCCATGATGCTTCAGACCCCAGCCATACTGAGGAATGAGACTCTTAAAGTCGTTCAGGAACCCATGAGTGCCACTGGGCAACATGTACTTTAATCTGGGAGCAAAATCTCATTCCATGGGCAAGTTAGCGATAGGTGAGGGTGGTGTCATCTGATTTGTAAAAAATGTACAGAATCATAATTTCACCAGTGTCAATCTTTGCAGTGTGGCAGGGGTGACTCATTACTCGACCCAACTTCCACCACCTCGCATGGGTGGAAATTTTGATGACACGGTGTCATTGGAATTGAATCAAGTTGGGCATCATTTGAAAGCCCTTTCTCTCATTAATGCAATGGTACTAAATATGACATCCCTAGAACAATTATGTAGATAGATATTCAATAAAATATTTACAAATCAACACTTTTTTAATGATACTTTATCACAGGAGCGCATTATCTACATAAAAAAGACATTGCTCTTTGGTAATCCTAGGGAAGTTAGCCTTGACATGTAGGACTGAAAATATTTGTTCATCCAAGTCATCATCAGTGTTGCCTCTGTCTTAGGCAGTGGCTCTCTATCTTTCCAGACTACTAGATCCCTTTCAAGGGTCAGATTTGTCTTGGGTAACCCCAAATTTCACCTCACTTAAAAACTACTTGCTTACTTTTGTATTTTTATGTCTGATTTTGTATCACAGCACACTATTACTGAAAAATTGCTTACTGTCTCATTTTTACCTTATAGTTATAAAATAGATCAACTGGAATATAAATATTGTACTTACATTTCAGTGTGTAGTATATAGAGCAGTATAAACAAGTCATTGTCTATACGAAATTTTAGTTTGTACTGACTTCACTAGGGTTTTTTATGTAGTGTATTGTAAAACTAGACAAATAACTAGATATGTTGATGTACCCCCGGAAGACCTCTGAATACCCCCAGGGGTACACGTACCCGTGGTTGAGAACCACTGGTCTAAGGCACCATTGCTAGAAAGGATGTCACACTCATCCTTGTCTGTCCCACACTGGTTCATCTCTGCATAAGGCAGACTGCTTGTCAAATTTTTGCAGGGTGGTAAACATCTGGTCTTTGGACATGAGCATATGATTAGCTGAAGGATTGATTCAGGAACATATGGTATTTCACACATAATTGATGTGATCAGTCATCCTTCAAGTCCCATCCGTGCCCAATAAAGGAGGGTAGTTTTGGATCACTCAGTCATTCTAGAGCCATTCCATTGCTTGATAATTTGCCCCCTTGATAACAGGTGTCAATACACATCTTGTTGGTGGCAATTTTTCTCCATTTGTCTGTTTGTTGGAAAAACATCTGCCAGCATAGCTCTACAAGTGTCATAATGTTGGTCTTGAAATGATGAACTCAGCATGTGAACTCCACCAGGGGGCTTATGACCTCACCAGTCATTGTCTCAGCTGTTCTGAGCACCTTCAGAATGAGTGGAGCGACTTCAGAGGCTGAATAAATGCCTTCCAGTAAGATAACCCCAGTGTCATGTGTGAGCATCTCTTCGGTCAGTGCACCCACGTAACTTTACTTTCCAAGCAAGGTTCCTGCTAGAAGTGACTGCTTCATGCCATTTCTCACCTGTCTCATGTGTTAAAACTGTGCTTAATGGGTACCATTGGGCTTCTGACTTGCTGCAGAAGGAGCAGGTGTTCTTCTTGAAACACATAAGAACAGCTATACTGGGTCAGACCAAAGGTCCATCTAGCCCAGTATCCTGTCTTCCGAGAGTGGCCAATGCCAAGTGCCCCCGAGGGAATGAACAGAACAGGTAATCTTCAAGTGATCCATTCCCTGTCTCCCATTCCCAGCTTCTGGCAATCAGAGGCTAGGGACACCATCCATGTCCATCCTGGCTAACAGTCATTGATGGACCTATCCTCCATTGCCATGGGATCTAGTATAAGGCAAGTCTCACCCACAGCTGGCACTTGTCCTGGCATCTTCAACTTTTTCCTGGTGCTCGATGTACTTCCTCTCTAGCCTTGCCAAATTCAGTTTATAGGTGCACTTCTTATAGCATGCAAGGTACTACCAAGCATCATGTTTAACCAGGTCCTTTGCAGTGGTAGTCTCCAAAAATCTGTAGACTAGCAGGTATCTTTCTCTCACCATTGATGCCTAAAAATGAGGAAGATCAAAGTAAAACAAAGTTTTTGTAGTAGATTACTTTGGGATTCTAATTGATTATGTAATGTATGTTACGTAACTCTGTGCATACCATTTGCAGATGGATTCTAGTAATTTCTGGCTATATGCTGACATCTTAACCATTAACTTATTACAACTCTTTGACACTATAAAGCTGATAATCAATCAATATCACTGAACTGCCTTTATTTTTTTTAATTTAAACAGATGATGGAAAATCAGCTTGAAGAACTCCTTCCGTTTATCTGTAACAACCAATTATTTTTTTTACTATCATGTTCTGAGCATTTACCGATAACCCAGTACTGTCAGTCAAGGGCCACAATTAAAGTTTGTGTGGGCTGCATGTTTGAGAAGCCTGTGTTTAAATTGTAGTTAAAAATGTTTGAATATACGTCTATGTTCTAGTTTGTCTTGTTTGGTACCATTGTGTTCATGGGAGAAAGGGCTTTTGAGCAATACCCAACTCAACCCATTTCTGAGTATATTGTATTATCAACATTTTCAGAGGATCTGGAGCTTGGGACCAGATGGGCTGTGCGTCTCACACCTCGCTGCAGAGGGTGACACCATTGAAATTATGAATCTGCAGATACTTACAAATCAAATAACACTTCCCTATCATTGACTCACCCTGGGAATTACACCTGCTCCAGACTACATAATTCTGATGTTCAGTTCTCAGGATGGGGTAGAATATGTGTAGGAGGTGTATAGGGTTGCCAGGCATCTGGTTTTTGACCGGAACACCTGGACGGTACTGTGACCAGGCCACTAAAAGTTTGGTTGGTGGTGCAGCGGGGCTAAGGCAGGCTCCCTACCCAGCTCCACGCAGCTCCCGGAAGCAACAGCATATCCCTCCGGCTCCTAGATACAGGCAGCCAGGGAGCTCCATGTGCTGCCCCTGTCCATGGACAGGAACCTTGGCCAATGGGAGCTGTGGGGGCAGTGCCTGTGGACGAAGGCAGCACGCAGAGCCCCCTGGCTGCTCCTGTGCATAGTAGCCGGAGAGATATGCCAGCCGCTTCCCGGGGGTCACCTCAGGTAAGCGCCGCCCGGAGCCTGCAGCCCAATCCCCTGCCCCAGCCCTGAGTCCCCTTTTGCACCCAAACTCCCTCCCAGAGCCCACACCCTAACCCCCTGCCCCATCCCCCTTCCACACCCAAACTTCTTCCCACAATCCGAACCTCTCGGCTCCATCCTGGAGCCCCCGTCTGCACTCCAAACTCCTCATCTCCAGCCCCACACCAAAGCCCACACCTCCAGCCAGAGCCCTCACACCCTCCTTTATCCCAACCCCCTGTCCCAGCCTGGAGCCTCTTCCCACACTCCGGAGCCCTCATTTCTGGTCCCACCCTGGAGCCTGCACCTCCTCTCACACCCCAGCCCGCTGAAAATAAGCAAGGAGCTGAGCACTTGAACACTCAAGGCCTTTTCCAGCAGGTCTCTCACCAAAGTGAAGACTCCAGGTGGGGTAATGCGCTCTCAGAGTGAGTAGGGAAGCCTAGCCCTGCCCTTTCCACGGCTCTGGTCCAGGGCCTACTGGTGGACAGCTACACTCAACATTTTGGGGTGCTATGCCATGGGTCTCCTCTGGACCACTTCCTACCCCAGTCCCCTTTTGCTTCCCAGAGTAACTCATTCTAAGTTTCTGGCCTGCAATCCCAGTTGTCTGCCTCTCCTCTATGGGTTTGCCCAGGCTTGCGTTGCCAGATCCAAGGAATGAGCTCCTGGATACTAGCATTTTCCCTTCAGAGCTCAGAGCAGTCCTGTGCTCCCTTCCACTGCCTCCCTCTGTACTGCTCTGCTTCATTTTTTAAAGCCCTGGCTCCAGCTGGTACAGGCCGGACTGGGCAGGGCCACGTGCACCCAGAACGGTTCCTACCCATCATACGGTGCTATTAGAGTTTATCTGTACAGTGACTTTTACAGCAATTGTTCAAAAGGCTAGCAAGGACTGGGAATTGAGTCAGTAGGAAATCATGACATCCATTGGGAGAACATGTCCTCCTGATCCCTCTCCTGCTTTCCTTTCATCTCCTGAAACAGTCGGAAGTCATGTAAGAGTAACACTTAATGTTATGACTTGGTGGGTTGTAGCTTAACGTGCTCACACATCAAGTCAAAGGCAGAGCCAGGAATATAAACCCACCTCCTTTGTTTTCCAATCTGCTCTCCTAACCACTGGACCCATCTCCCTTCAGAGTGTGTCTTGGAGACTGGAGAGGTATATGTGTTGATGGCCAGGAATAGATTATTTAATCAGATTGGGGAGCTGGATAAAGACTGTTCCTGTGACTTGGGGCAGATGGGCAGGACTGAGATATTACTGAAAGCTAATCCCTTGGAAATGGCTGATCTCTCTTGCAGGGTGCTGATGGTAGAGATCAATGAAGAGCTGGATAAAAAAGAAGTGGGTTCTCTCACTTTCCTGCTCAAGGATTATGTGCCACGTATGAAAATGGCAAAAGATAAGGTAATGCCTACTTTTTGTTTCCATATTGAATTCTCTTTTTTGCTCCAAAATGGAAGAGAGAGGTGAATGAGAAACTAAAGGAAAAGGCAAGTTAGCAAAATAATGTGAAACCCCCAGGGAGAGAGAAGAGATGCATAGAAAAAGTGGAAGAGAGAAGCGGAAATAAGGAATTATGGGGGGAAAGATGATGCATTAAAATCAGATAGGGTGGAACAGGAACAAAGATCTAGAGAGATGAGGAGAGGGGAATATGAAGACTGCTACACTTAGTGGGACTAGTTGCTGGAAGAAACTCAAAAATAAAGCCTCTCCCCTTAAAAGTTCTGCCATTTGAAAACAAGAGAGATCCAGTCCCTCTCCCTCCGAAACAGAGAAAAATATGAATGTAACCATGATTACGGGGATAACGTCCCTTTGTGTTTGTCCCCTAGTTCACATATTAAACAAACTGCTTTATTTTACCAAAGCAGCACTTCTTCCATGTGAATCCTGATTGTGTCTCTCTAGGTTTTCTGAGTCAGAGGGATGCCGTAATTGGGAGATAATTAATCTTGTCCTTACAGAGCACAAGTTTAAGAAATTTGTTGTTTTTTCACTGAGTTTTTTCTTGCAGAGAAAAGAGTGGGTGGGGGAAAAACATACAAATTTCCCAAGGCTTTCATATTCTGTGGCATGACACAAGGTTCTGCCTGGCTGACTGAGCAGTGGGGCAAAAATGAAAACTGTTTCCTGAAACACTATGATGTGTCTTTGCAAGAACATCACACTCTAGCTTCCAGCTAATAATTTGGCATGACCCTGAGAACCCTTGGACATTCCAGACCGACAGCTGTGTGAATGCTTAGGAGGACTTGCGTTCGTAGTCTCTGAAGAGTTAAAGGAAAGTCTGGATTATGCCCTATGTTGTTTTGTTGGGCTACTGAGGCAGGCCTTGCTCTTCCCAGAGTTTCTGGTAGGGAACAAATTGTTGGCCTTCCACTTGGTAATGCTTTCTGCTGCTCTCCTAGAGTTTCCTGGCTGTTGTCAGTGATCTAGAGAAACTAAATCTGGTGGCTCCTAATCAGTTGGATTTGATAGAAGACTGTTTGCAGAACATTCATAGGATAGACCTGAAAAAAAAGATCCAGCGATACAAATGTGCAGGTAAGACACATGTTTTGCACCTCATGACTAAATGGTCCCTATTCAGTACTCCTAAGAATTGGACGTGCTTGGGGATGAAGACATTGGATTACATTTTAGAGGAACTACAGTGTAAAAAAATGCTTAGATAAATCACAACGCCAACGACATTCAGAGGGGGGAATATAACTTTTCCCTTCACCTGCTGCATATTGGAATACATACCACCATTTTGAAGAGCTTTGCAATATGTGGGTACTATGCCCTTAAGATGGTCGTCCAGCTTTGACTGAAAAATTAATTGATTGTCTCACATTGTATTGCATTAGTGTCTAGAACAGTGGCTCTCAAACTTTTTTACTGGTGACCCCTTTCCCATAGCAAGCCTCTGAGTGCGACCCCCCTTATAAATTAAAAACACTTTTTAATATATTTAACACCATTATAAATGCTGGAGGCAAAGCGGGGTTTGTGGTGGAGGTTGACAGCTTGTGACCCCCTTCCTCCCATGTAATAACCTCATGACCCCTGAGGCGTCCCGACCCCCAGTTTGAGAACCCCTGGCCTAGAAGCTCCAGTCATGGCCCAGGGCCCCATTGTACTGGGCATGTAGAAACACACACTCAGCTTGGGGAGAAGGCTGTGCTTTAGTAACCACTGCTAATTTCATCTCTGCCTATTTCTGTTCAATTTTCAGCTCTGTCCAACAGTGGTTCTCAGCCAATGTATATAAATGCACTTCAGGCATCTCTCCCTAACCTGACTCTCATTGACCCTCCCTACAGTTCAGGGGTAAGTATGCAACAAATTAGTCAGATTCATGGTTTATCTGTAAAAGCTGTCAGGAGGAAGAAGGAATTCACCTTCCAAGAAGTTGGGGGATAGAGAAAACTAATTGAAGGCACCTGGTACTGCTAGTAATTGGAATGTAATGCATTGCTTAATGTATTTTTCTGGCCCTTTGATCTTGACTGAATATATGATAAGTCCCTTTGCGATTATTAGGAGTTTATTCTTGTCGTATGTAATTTATCCTAGATTTGCAGCTGCGTCTTGAATATGTTGTCTAACACTGATGTCTTGATAATGCCAGCTTTCTTAATATAGCCCTTTCCTCAGAGAGAATTCTTCAGTCTTATATATTCTGTAGGTATAAATGTATGAAGTGTATCATAAATATAATACACACTGAAGTGCACAGTACACCCACCAACACAACTTCAACAAAAATGTCCTTTCTGTTACCAGTTTGGAAATACACAAAACTAGTTTTCAGAGTTGTTATAGTATAGATACAGCACCCTATTCAGTTCAACTGGCTGTTGCTTGGATAACACCTCATTGGCTTACAGTTTTCTACCCAAAATTGGGCCAGTAAGCTTAGGGAGGACTGATGGCCCACTAGAGTTTGGCAGAAAGCAGCACATTTATTACACTGATAGCAAAGCTCAAAAGAAGGGCGGTGTGTATGTGTGTGTGTGTGTGTGTCACACTCGCATACTCACGCTCCCAGGGAGGCATGGCACTGGAGATATCAGGATCCTTCAAGGTAAGTGTCCCACAGCGCACTGATGGACCATGTGATGAAGGTAAGTCTTCCTGAGGCACGATGGAATGCAACGTGGTAAACCACTGGCCAGGCAGTCCGGGCAAAGGGCCTTCACAGAAGGTACGATTTTGGCAGGTACAAACTTGTGAGTACACTCCTGAGCACATGGCCCCTTCCACTTTTAAGGAACTGCTCCTTGTGGCCTGCAACTAGAAGAGATGACTTGGCCACGTCTGGGAGGTCACACTCCACCTCTGCCTGTGTCCATGCAGTGTCCATGCATTGGGTGTGTGAGTGCTGCTTAATTAGAATCCCAGACACCTTGTCTACCTGGGAGCTCTTCTGATCTTCCAGCTGTTCAACTTCAACAATAATGTCCTTTTCTGTTACCAGTTTGGAAATACACAAAACTAGTTTTTGGAGTTGCTTTAGTATAGATACAGCATCCCATTCAGTTCAGTTTAACTGGCTGTTGCTTGGAAAACACCTCAGTGGCTCACAGTTTTCTACCTCTCTGTGGAGTTAGCTTTGTTTTGACTGAACTTTTGCCCAAAGTTTGTGCCTGATGAGGAAAATTTTCCTACTCCCATTTAGTTGATAGAGCTGTTAACTATTTATAACCTTCTCCTTTTGAAAAATCTTTTGTGATATTTAACAAGGTATGATTGTACATTTCTGGAAAGAGAGAAAATATGCCTTATTTTTAATTTTTAGATCCAGAATGTGAACAAAGAAAGATCATTAAGTGGACAACATGCCATTCAGAGTAAGAACACCATACCTGTTCTTTCATTAACAGAAAGACCTACTGTGTACTTCCTTGTATTAAGGGACTAGCTTTCAGTGGTGCTGATTGCCTGCCACTCCAGTTGATTTCAACTGAAGCTTGTAAGCACTCCATTTGAGCACCATTTTTTAATATTTACTCATTTATTCAATTTTCCAATGTCCTACATTTTAAACATTCTTCAAAGCATTTGGGTGACAAACTATCTAACTTACTGAAGTGGAATCTAAGGAAGCAAAAATGACACTTTACTGTTTAAGGTAATAGAATTAGTTTCCTTCAAATACCATCTATCCACCAGTATGGGAGATATCACATTTAAAATAGGATGTGGTATAAAGCCTGTAGACCTGAGCATTGCCCACATCACTAGTATTTTAACCCTTGACTAGATGTGTCACTTAGTTAGACCAAGGATGGGATTCAGTACAAGTACTGTGTGGGAATCTCTCTGAGGTCAGAAAGAACTGAGGAAACATTCCTAGAGAAAAAAGGTGCAAACTACACTGGGAAAGGAAAGGAATGAGATCCAGTTTACTTTTTGCTGTTAATTGCATGGACTATCCTGCCCATAAAACGATGAGGTTCATTAGATGAATTTTTAACATACACAGTGTGCCTATGTGCTGTTCTTAGGTAAAGGTTTGGTTTTGATGAAAATACAGCTTTTTTGAAACAGGGTTAACCATTGTAAATCAAGACATAACTAGGGCTAACTTACTTCCCAACTTCTGGTTTTCCTATATCCATCTGAGCTGGCCTAGGAAAGCAAAGTGAACTCTTAAGTCTGCAATATGTTACTATTTTGGCTAATTTATTGCTTGTGAAAAGTGCTGAATTGAAGCCCTGGAGGCTGATATCCTCTTGTTATCCACCAAACTGGAACAATATGAGCAACAGCAGTGCAGACTTCCCTACGCTAGCACACCCATGGGCTACCACTCTAATGGGACCCCTGACTAGGAATGTAAAGGGTAGCTGTGTTTCCATGTCCCTTTAATCCTTGGTATCTCTGCCAAAAAGGGTGACAATAAGATGCAGGTTTTATCATGGGCACCTTAGTCCATCAGGAATTAAGCTGAGACCACCAACTCATTTCACATGTGGTGCTTTATGAACAGTAATAGGTCACTGTTCCTCCAGCGCACGATGATTTTCGATCACTAGTAACTTGTGCTAGGTTCATTTGGATTTTTTTAAAACCTGTAGTATGTATTTGCTCAGATAGGAATTAACAGGGCTGAAGGAGAGAGATCTTGGGTTACTGTTTTATTTAATTTTAATTTGAAAGAAACATCATTAATATCTACATACTAGAATATCACATAAATGCTGAGAATCATTATATTGTGTTCTATAATCACAGCAGAGCCAGTTCACACATCAGTACAGGAATCGGGAGCCACCTCATCTCAGGGGAATAAAAAGGTATATGTACACTTTAGGCTCTTTTGTGACTGATTTTTTTTTTTTTTTACAAGACATCCTCCATTTCCATGCTTGGAAAACTGCATGATTGCATACTACTTGTGCATTTTTAGCAGGGGATTACTGTATCCATTACTGTTAGCAAGGGAATACTATTCATGGGGGAATTCTGCGCTACTGCGCTCTTGCATAGTTAATAAGCCCTGCAGATTTCTAATTTTTTGCGGAGAAAAAAGCTTCTGCCAGAATGTTGCTGCAGTTCTGCCTTTTGCCCACCAGACAGTGCTTTGGTGAGAGACCAAAGCTGCAGCTCCCCACCAGCGAGGGAAGCGCTTCTCAGCACTTGTCAGTGCAGGTCAGGAGGCAGGGGCTGTGGAGTGCTGGGGAAGGGGGTCAGACAGGGGCTTATAAGGGCTTAATTAGTGGAGGACAGACTGGGGCAGGGGCTGAATGGCAGTGGAGGTGCAGGGCCATGGGGGGGAAGGAAGTTCCGGGCTACACAGGGACAAGGGAGTGGCTCTGGGAGGGCACAGACACATGGGGACAGGGGAGTGGCTGTGTGGGGGCAGAGAGACACATGGGGGTGGGGGAGGGGTACAGGGACAGGGGAGTGGCTGAGGGGGGCACAGAGATACATGGGGTGAGGGAGGGATACAGGGACAGGGGAATGGTTGTGTGGGGGCACAGAGACACCTGGGGGTGGGGGAGGGGTATGAGGACAGGGGAGTGGCTGTGTGGGGGCACAGGGACACATGGGGGAGGGGTACAGGGACAGGGGAGTGGCTGTTTTGGGGCACAGGGACACATGGGGGACAGAGGAAGATGTGCCTGACTGAATGGGAGAGGCTAGGGGTCTGCCAGGGTCTACATGGGGGAAGCTCCCTAACAATCTCTCCTCACCCCCAAAAAAAACACACACAAAAAACCCTGTTCCATACTTTCCCCACCCATACCCAACAACCCTCCAAGTACACACCCAGACTCCTTCCTAGCAATTTACTTCCCTCTCCCTCAGCTCCTCCGTTACCCCTGACTCCCCTAAGCCTTTGCACAGCTTCTGAGGGGGGTGGGAAATATGGTTCTGTATTGTAGTTTAAATGAAGTATTACTCAGAGTTCTTATTAATATGCCTAGTAAGGAATCGGTTTGTCAAAAAAACATTTCCTGAATCTATTTTGTTGTTTGTATTGTTATTGTTACAGACATACTTGCTGACAGGTATTTTGAAGTAAATAATCAAAAATAATTGAAACTAGTGTGATTATATTGTGTTATTCTTATAAATAAAATATGCAGAATTTTGCAGAAGTGTAAAATATCCACAGAATTTGTAATTTTTTGTTGCAAATTTTTTAATTTTGGGGGGCACAGAATTCCACCAGGAGCAGACTACCTATAGCAGAGTGGTGGTAAACTTGTTAAAGGGGAGGGATTGGAGTGAACTGAACTGTAACAGATCTGTAGTTTTTCCACATGATGACAGATCGGAAAGGAAATAAACGTTGTTTTAATTAACCATAGAACACACAGCTAATCCACTTCCTGTTGTTGCGGCAATAAAAAGTTGTCCAAGTCCCATCAGGGTCACTGCTGTGAATGGCCATATTGATTAAGACGACTCTTCTTAAAGATCTGTCTGCAATAAACAACTTTGCAATCAAACTTGCCCCAACTTTCCTAGAAAGTCTGGGTCACGCTCTGCATTTGTTTATAGTTTATGCAACTCCATTAAAGATAGTGAGGTTGCGTGGAGTGAGAGGACTAACCAGGGTAATAGAAGTGCCAAATAAAAACCATGCATCAGTGCCTGCTGAACCTTTCCCATCACAGAAGTGAAGTATATCAGTTAGAGGGACAGCTGCAGCACCTCCACCTACACTTCTGCCAGCCACTCTGTGCGCAGCACGGAGAGTGAGAGAAGGAGGGGGCAGCTCTGTGTGGGAAGGGGGTTAAAAAGGAGAAGGTCTGTGCACTGGAGGAGAGAGTGCAGCAATGAAATAAATATTTGCTCTTTCACTTTTCTCAGGTGTATGACGATCGGTACAGAATGCAGAGTTGGCCTTTAGGAATATGCCTGATTATAGATTGCATTGGCAATGACACAGGTGGGTCTCAAGAACATAAAATCCTTTGCAGCTCCACTATCCAGCAAGTACAATATTTTAATGTAAGGATTATGACTGGCCAGACTACATTCTGAGTGTGCAAGTGTGTGTTGCAAAACAAAGATCAGGTCTCATTGGCCATCTGGTCTAAATGTTACTATTTAGTACTTTTATTTTGTGGTTGTTTGGTTTTACAATAGTGCCTAAAGGGCCCAGCTGACATTAGCAGCACATTGCCCTCAGTGCTGTAAATACTCATAGTAAGAGAGAGTCTCTCTGCCCCAAAGATGGTACGTTGTAAATTGGGGTGGGTAAACTTTTTGGCCTGAGGGCCACATTGGGGTTCCAAAACTGTATGGAGGGCTGAGTAGGGAAGGCTGTGCCTCCCCAAACAGCCTGGCCCCAGCCCCCATCTGCCTCCGCCCCCTGACTGCCCCCTTCAGAACCTTCGACCCATCCCTCCCCCCCGCTCCCTGTCCCCTGACTCCTATCCACACCCCTACCCCCTGACAGGCCTTCCGGGACTCCCACGCCTATCCAACTGTCCCCTGACCGCACCCCACCCCCTTATCATGCCACTCAGAGCAGCAGGACTGGCAGCCATGTCGCCCAGCTGGAGCCAGCCTCGCTGCCCTGCAGTCTAGAGCACCGGGGCATGCCGGCAGCTCTCACAGTCCTGCTGCCTGGCAAGAGCTCGCAGCCCCGCTGCCCAGAGCACTGGCGGCATGGCAAGCTGAAGCAGCAGGGAGGGGCCAAGGGTTATCCTCCCCAGCAGGGAGCTCAAGGGATGGTCCCACGGGTTGTAAGTTTTTTACTGCTTTTAAAAATAAAAGCAATGGTGCACTTCAAACTCTGTGGTTACATTGGACAGCACGTGTCTTGAGTAGCTGAAGGCACAGGACCTTTTGTTCATAACACACCTGGGTTTCTGTTATATCTCAGCTTAGCAGAAGCTGATATCGCAGCTTTTGAGGGGAAGGACCTAGTTTCTTTAATTTCCTCTTGACATTTTGGAAGCATTTACATCTAAAGTTCAATTCCGTAAATACACAGGTTAAAATTTGAATTTTTCAGACAGTCTTTTGAAAAGCTCCATGTGGCAGACTCTTGCGTAAGCAAAAATCTCTCTAGGGCTTGAACCATGCCAGTGGAATACTTGACTGGCTAAGAATAGAAAACAGAATGCTTGCAATCAGCACTAATTCAAGGCTAAGGGCAGATGGAAGGAAAGGATGAGTGAGCAGCTCTCTGCTGTTCTTTATTATTAATGATCTAAGCAAACAGACCATCTTTCTATAGTATTTATGCTTCACAAAATATTTGGAGAATAGTAACTGCAAAGCATGCAGACACAGGCAGTGAAATTCAGCAGGATCCATATCTGGTCGGGTAGGCAAATGGCATCTTAGGCTGACAGATGTAAAACAAGAAAATTCTGATAGCCACCATATGGGGATTCTTGGAACTAGAAGTTATGGGTGCTGGAACTAGGAGTGCTGGGGGTGCTGCCATGCTCCCTGGCTTGAAGTGGTTTCCATCATATACAGGGTTTACAGTTTGGTTCACTGGCTCTCAGCACCCCCACTTTACAAGTCGTGCCAGCGCCCTGCTAGAAGTGACCCAAGGCCTTACCCTGATGCAAGAGGGAGAGTGAAGGGAAGGTTCTCTGAATTTTACTGTGTATGAGTTTCCCCCTGTTATAGCTTATGTAGCATCCTTCGAGGATGCTATGCCTTTCCTACTTGTCTAAAGGGAGGCAAAAGTTGAATAGGAAAAAGGATTTGTTCAGACCATGAAGATAAAAGGCCTTCCCTACATTCCTGACGCTTGAACCACTTATGGTAAAATTAAAGAAAAGACTTTAAGGAGGGGCCTGTGTAAATGATTATGCAGCTGTGCAAGTGGTCACATAATCACCTCTGTGACCCACAACATGAGCTGGTGTCTGCCTGAGTTTGAAGACAGCCTGAAACAATAGTTTTGAGAGAAGTGTGAGCTGCTCATTCAATGGGCTATTAATGCTGAGGCCTAATTATGTGAATTTAAATGTCAGCATTAACTATTTCACTGCTCATCCTTTTAGCAGGAAGAAGGCTAATGTAGTTCCCTGCTGTTCAAGTTAGTGGCAGTGTCATGGGATGACCTTGCCTTTTAAAGGGCTTGGGACTCAGCTGCACCTGTGCCAGGCTAAGCCCACCTCTCCAGGTGGAGGGACCAGTCAGGGAAGGACCAGTGAGGAGGCTTAGGCTGAGTAGCTCTCCAGAGCGCTTAGAGAGAAGGCCTGGGAGAACAGCCTTCAGTGAGCAGGAGCCAGTGAGGAAGGGCGCATGGGAGGGAATCTCACTAGGAGGAAAACTTCAGCAGGGATAGGGCTGAGAACCCTGCAGTAAAGGTATTAGCTGCTAGGAAAGGAGGGGAGAAGGTCTGTATTGCATGAGCTTGGTTCAAGGCAGACTCCCCAGAGAGGAGGGTTATTGGGCAAACACCTGTGTGAGTCTGGGTAACTGGACAAGAAAGGGAAACAGTTAGGGCAGGGCCTGAAGCCAGATCGTGTATGTCCCTGCTCTGGTTAAATATGTGAGTAGCTGGTTGCTCCAGTGGTGACAGTTATTTAACCCACCATCTCCTCCTCCCAAAATAAGTTGACTCTCCCTGAAATGGAGAACCAAAGGCGAGGGAGCCCTCCCCACAACCAACAGCTCCACTGACTCCTGCTGCCAAAACCTCTGGCTCTCATTAAGAATAAATCTGCTTGCTTAGAAGGAACTGTGTGGTAATTTGTAACTGGGTATGATACATTGGTCACAGCCTCTGGAAAGAAAGCAAAGTGCAGGTGCTGACATTTTAGGCAATTTGGCTTGCTGGGGATATCACAGTGTAGGCTGACAACTGTGCAGCCTCGAGAGAGTGAGACAGGTTTCTGCCCAGAAAGGTGATGGCTGAGGATCTGGGAGTCTAAAGCAGGTGCCCTTGGTGAAGGAATACAGGTGCACTTATCCTGAAACTGTGACACCTCCCTCATATTCAAGACAGTATGTAGACATCGTCTTGTGGGTAATCCATTGTGACACCGATATCACTGCAAAGACACTAGATTTTGGCTGAATTACTTTAGTGAAACAAACCTCTTGTTTTTCCAGTAGTGAAACACGTAATATTAAGAGCCTTTCAACATGGCTGATATTCACTGAGCCTTGAAATACATTCACTTTAACAAATTTCTTTTTCTTTTTCCAGATATACTGGAGGACACCTTTAAAGCTCTAGGCTTTGAAGTTCACTGTTACCAGTATTTAAGTGTGGAAGCCATGAACCAAACATTCCATGAAGTTGCAAGGCTGCAAAAGCACAGAGACTATGACAGCTTTATTTGCATATTGGTCAGCCGGGGAAGCCCTCAGAGCATCTTCTGCACAGACCAGACCTTTCCTGGGTACCCCCTGGATCGGGTGAAGAAGTTTTTTACTGGAGACTCATGCCCTGAACTCCTAGGGAAACCAAAACTCTTCTTTATTCAAAGCTACATTGTGCCAGCAGATCAGCAAGAACCCACCAGTCTGCTGGAGGTGGATGGAAATGAACAGAAAATCACTGCCAATACCACAAGAGCTAGGAACTGTAGTATTCCCCCAGTAGCAGACATCTTTTGGAGTCAATGCAAGGTGGATGTGTCTGTGCTAGAAAGGTCACCCAGCTCATCCTCCCATTATCTACGCTGTCTGGCTGAGCTCCTGTGCAATCCTCATAAAAGGTAAAAAAACAAACCAAAAAAACCCTTTTCATTCAACTTATTGCCCCATAGCAAAAGAGCTGAGGTTTCATCCTGCTTAGTACTTCAGAGCATTTTGGCGATGTGAGAGACCATAGAGGAAGATGGTGCCCAGGCCTGGTGGTCTAGGTGGGCCCAAACCTACAGGGTGCAGGCCAGGTACTCTACAGATGGGGTAGAGATTTTAATTCTGGAGTGGAGTGTAAGGATGTGCCAGAGCTCGGGGTTGCAAGGTTACTTCCAGCATGGGAGGAGAAAGTCCAGTCCTGGAGAAGATATGTGAACAGTCAGGACTCCCATGCTGTTCTGCCACCCCCAGCACATATCTGGGCTATTGTCCAAATTGAGAGTTGTCTTTAAATAACAGAGTCCTTAAGCAGGACTGTATTTAGAACTATAAATGTTTAGCCAGAGCTGCCTGTGGATGTGTTTTTTGTTTTGTTTTTTTAATTTCCCGGTGGGACCTCTTGACCTTCACTTTAGTTCAATCTTCCTCAGAGAGGCATTTGCCCATTTATTACCCTGAGTTGAAGCTAAGATAAAGAGGTCCCATCTGGTCTGGCAGCCAAGCCAAGTTCAGTGTGAGTCAGCAGAACAGCTCTGCACCTCCCCACAGGGTCCTAAAATCTAAAACTTGGTCACAAGATGTCAGGAATGGAAGGAGTCCAGTCCTCCATGACAAGCTAGTAAATTTGGAGTATAAGAGATCCTGTCTGATAAATGCATGTGTAACCTCAAGTTTGTGAACTCTATCTCTGGTATTAAAGCCTGAGATTGGAAACATTCCTCTCGCTGAGCCTGTAGCTGCTTGTCCTCTGGTGTTGTCTTAAGTTAAAAATGATGATCTCCTCCATTCACTTGTGAGTATTTTGTTTCTCTCTTTGCAGAAAGCTCCCCCTACTGGATATCCATATTGAGCTGAACAGCAGAGTGTATGATTGCAACAGGACCTCAGATCCACAGCAACAATACTCACTCCTACTACAACACACCTTGAGGAAAAAACTCTTTCTTTTTCCCAGTTAAAAGCTAATGGAAATTGCATGGGACACAATGTTAAGATGGGGATATCCATGTGGGCTTTATCTTCAGTTGTCATTGTTCCATGCATTTTTGAAGTACCTGTTGCTGGAGTATCTGAGTATTTTAGAAACATTTTGGATGTTGAGGCATCACATGTTTCCAATTTTAAACTTTAGGCAGAAGCTAGGATAAGAAAGGCAGGTAATCCATAGCTCTGTAGCAGATCTTATAAGCCAACCAAGCAGAAGGACAATGTTGAAAGGGTTCTAAACTACAGATTTCTTGTATTTAGTTATGTTTTGATTTTTGAAACATACCCATTAGCAGTGCCCATTCCGTGCTCCAGTATTTAAACCAACACAAGAATCAGCTAAATTGATAAGACTGCCACCCCATGTGTAATTATCATTCATTCCCAGCCCATAATTAGGCAGGAGCTGTTGGAGAGAATGCCCTCCTGGCAGCTCCATCTCTTTTGTAGCAAAGAAGTTCTGGCTGGCACGCTTCTCCTGATTGTAGCAGCACAGAATGAGAGGAGAGGCCATTTTAAAGGTCATCTGGACCCAAACCATCCAAGGCTTTAAAGGTCAAGACCAACACCCTGAGTTGTACCCAGAAGCCCACAAGTAGTTATCAGTGTTCTGTGAGCTGTACTGTTATATACTCACACTTAACAGACAGGCGCTCTCTCACATTCTGAACTAACTTCAGCTTCCCAATGGTCCCAAGATGTAGCCCTACCTGAAGTCCTTTACAATAATCTAATCTCTCAGTGACAAAAGCCTAGGTAAGGGTAGCTAGGCCTGCCTCTGAAATAAGAGATCATACTTACCACACCAGGTGCAGATGGATAAATGTGCTCTTTGCCACAGCTGACCCCTGGGTATCCAGCAGCAGCCCAGGATCTGACGAGACTGCTTAACTGAATCTGGTTAGCAAATAACAGCCACCTTCCACCAAGCAGAGGAGTTTATTTAGCTAGCCCAATTCCTAGGGCTCCTTGCTTCCACCCTTCTAATGTTATTTCAGTCCCATCTAGATTGAGTCTCAGACAACTAGACTTAGTGCATGCTTCAGTTTCAGGCAGACACCATGTCACCCATTCCACTGCAGCTTCAGACTCAGTCATAAGGGCAACGAACAAGTAGGTATTATTCAAGTGCTATAGACACTGCAACCTCTTCACACGCACAAGGTTCAGTTCTTCTGTCCCACTGCATTTGTACGAGACAAAAGACCTCTGCTCAGTAATTTTATTTTTCTTAATTACCTTCTCCATTTCCTACAGGAACAATAAGAGACAGGATTACCATAAATGTAGCAATTCCTTTCCCTTCCACTTTCTACAAGGCCCTGATCCTGTGAGCTCTGAGGCACGTGAGTACTTTTGGTTGACCCTCAGTCTTTTTGCAGGATTGGGGCCTGGATGAGTCAGTTTTAAGCTTATGTCACTGGCCTTACTGTGCTTCCATCCATGGCATGGTCCCATTATCCCCCCCCCCCTGCCCCCCCCCCCCCTCCTCCTCCACACACACTTCCTCCCCCACCCTGCACACTTAAAGTAAGTAAACACATAAACCCTGTTGGGAACTATTTAATATTCTTGGTATAGTTTCCTGTCTACCAAGCAAACTAAGGCCTTGTCTACCCTTAAAAGGTTTTCTGCTATAACTATACCAGAAAACTCTCCTAGAGTAGATGCAATTGATATCAGTTATACTAGTTGCTGATATAGCTTACGCTAGTTCCCCTGCAAAATAAGCCATGGTTGCAAAAAGGACATTTTTCCTGGTATCCCTGCATCCGCATGAGGGCTTTTGCCAACAGCTGTGCCAGCAAAATATAAGGTCCCTAACTGACATAGCTATGCAGGCAAAACTTTTAAGGGTAGACCAGGCCTAAGAGAGGGCTGCCAGAGGTGAAGTGCTTGGTGGCTTGGCCAGTAAGTTTGTTTTAGAAGTGACTATTCTGTTTACCAAACCCACAGCATATTGCCTGCTGTGGGCTTGGCCATAACTTTCAGTAACTCTCCCTTGAAGACTGCTTTTAATTTTCATCCCAAAAAATCAGCACAAGCCTTGAAACAGTTCCTGCAGTCAAAACAATGGAAATTTAACAATTAGCCCAGAGTTGGGCAAAATGTGGCTGAGGAAAGAAGACTCAACCAAGAAAATACAGAAATGCTGCAGAGAAAAACATGTATATTTATTTATACTAATATATAATTTTTATGTAATAAAAATGTGTACATATAATACATATTAATATTTTCACTTTGTATGTGTCCTAATTTTTTAAAAGATTTTAACAATTTGTTTAGTTTGTGTTTTATTTTCATATTCATTCTGATATGCATATTCTATGTAGAGGAGGAAATGAGGGATTGTGATAGGCATAAGGGGAGTGGTTGGTAAAATTTTGGGATGAATGTGACTCATTCAATGTTGTCGCAGATCTGATCAGGGGCCCCCTTGCAGCCACCCTAGCACCAAACTACTGTGAGGGGAATCTAAGCCTCTGTGGTTTACAGAGCTTGACTGGTGTCCAGCCACGTTCCCAATCTTGGAGTTCCTAGGTCACTATTGGGGTGCAGACCTACTAGTTAGTACCCCATCCTGAGAGCTGGAACCCACTGTCCAGCTTCTTACCCCCTCTGGATGCACTGGTGACCCCCTCACACTTCTCCATATTTGAACACACCATCTTCCAGAACTCTACTGAAAGGTGTGAGGTTTCTGGTTACAGTTTAAGACTCTCACTGGCACACAGCAGTTGTGTAGCAGGTAACATATAGAGACTTTCTACAGCTAGATGATGCTGTAGACCAGAATGCTGTGAGGAGTCTGAGGGACAGCTAACAGGTGCTGTGATTCAAAACATTGCAGGCAAAGGGAAAATGAGGCACAGGCAAATGGTGGTAGTGTGTGTCAGAACTCCCCTGGGAGAAGGGAGATTGGGTAGTGAAGAGTATTGCCAAATTACGATACCTTCCAGAGGGGTGTGAACTCTGGCGATCTGGAGAAAATGACTCCTGAGCAGGGCATCTTCTGCCCTTTTGAAACCTTCTGGCCCCTGCTGTCAGCTCAACTTCTTGGGGAAGTGGAGGGGGGAAATGTGCCCCTTAATCAATCTATGTTTTCAGTGGGGTCAGTTGGGGGAGGAAGAACACCACCTCTCCCCAGGAAGTGTAAAGAAGGGGACTGGGCTTGGGGAAAGTAGGGAGACTTCACCTTGCCCCAGGAGGGAATGGCAAAAGAGAGTTGTTCAAGTTAAGTGCTCTTCCATTGAAATGTAATCACTCTAGACAATAGATTTTCCTCCTGCCTAGGAGGGAGGTTGCCTCATCAACAAAGTCACCTGGAGGAGGACAACTTTGTGTGGAAACTGGTGAGGGGGCTGAAAGGTTTTAAAAGGACAAAAGCTGTTCTCAGGAGCCATTTTCTCCAATAAGTGAGGATCCAGCCTGTTTGAGGCTGCCTGCCTGCCTTCCTGGACACTGATTGTCCACTAAAGATTCATAAGGGAAGGGTGACCTAATGAGGGACACTGGTTTAAGATCTTTTGTTTTGTAAAAGAGCAAATGTGTTAGACTCTGTGCTAAGTATGTGTGAATTCCTTCCCAACTGTTGTATGCCCCTGAGAGAGTTCAACTGTAACCCATAAATTTAGAGGAATTCTGGGAGAAGAGATGTTTAAGTACAGGAGAATCTGAGGAGTCACTGCTAGCTGCTGTACAGCAGATTCCAACTCTCAGGATAAGAGTGCTAGACAGCGAGCAGATCTATACCCCAATAGATTCCCTGGGCATGCTAAGCCTGGGGCAATGGCTGGACTCTATTCAGGCTGCAGGGGCTTAAAGTACCCAGGGGATCCAGGGGTGGATGCTCAGATTCCCCTTACAGTAGTGCAGTGGGTGGCTGGAAGAGGGCATCTGGCTAGACCTGTGAGATATAGGTTATAGGGTAACTGTATACCTCTTTCCCTGTCTAAAACTAGCTTGTCCTTGTTACCAAGTACCGGTAAACCCAGATAATCTGACATTTGGAAGTGTCTCCCCCACCTGAAACTCTGGTTTTTCAAATTTCAGCCATGTGACTTGTTGCCATTTGGATTGTCTTATTCGTATAAGGCATGGAATGAGAGGAAAAATTGGTATTTAAACCAATTTTCACAAACTAGACATTTTCTAAAATTTAGAAAGAAAGAAATGCTAGAAAGAAATGCTTCATAGCAATGGCTTGTAAAGCAAGATTTGGAATCTTAGAACTAGTTCCTGCAGACACTGGGAGATGAGGCTAGCGGTGTGAGATACGTGTTTGTTATTCCGTGTCTGTTGAATTAAGATGTATTCCCTGGTTCTTATGCCCATATATGTGGTATAAATAAATATATGTATTGAGTCTGTACACTTAACTTACTTTTTTCCATTTCCCTCCTCAGCCTTTCCCCGTGAAAAACATTTTTGCTACTGTACAGGCCAAATGGGGGGGGTAAAAGCAAGCGAGTAGGCAACAAAATGTAGGGGAGAAAGTGCAGAAAGAAAATTATGAAGAATAGTGCAAACAGCAGGAGAAAGTGAGGGGAAGAAGGAAACCTATGGCCATCCTTAGGCACATGCGGCTGTGTAGGGCACCTGAAAATTTGGGGCACCATTCCCCTTGCTGGCTGTGGCTGGAATCCTCTCTTCTCTAGCCCCTCCCCTGTACTGGGCTGGCGGGCTTCTCCCTATCTCCTCCCTCCCTCGCGCCTCTGGGTCTGCTGCCCCAGCCCTGGGGAGCCCAGAGCGGCACTAGTGGTGTGGTGGCCCGGCAGTCCAGCCCACTGCTGCCTGGAGTGGAGTCCCTCCCTCAATCCTGCCTGTCTGTGCTGCTAGGGGCTGGGCCTGGGCCAGGGCCAGGGCCAGAACCAGGACAGGAGGAATGAAACTACCAGACAGTCGGGGGGGTGGGGAGGGGAAGCCAGACCGAGTGGGGGAGCTTAAAGTGACAGTGTGCTCACTGTCTCACACTTCCCCATAGGATGACCAGACAGCAAGCATGACAAATGGGACGGGGTGTGGGGAAATAGGAGCCTATATAAGAAAGACCCAAAAATTGGGACTGTCCCTATAAAATCGGGATATCTGGTCACCCTACTTCCCTAACACACACACACACGCACAGACTGGCTCTCACACCTACATACACTCTGCCTCTCTTGAGTCACAGTCCCTCAATACAGATTGTCACAAAAGTTACAGTCTCACACTCCCCAACACACAGTCACACACACACGCACTGGCTCTCGCTCTCTCACACACACACGTATTAAAGTTATTACTGCTTGATAATTCCTGTCCTGTCAAAATGCTCGTGGTGAGCCAGGAGTGGCTGGGGCTGCAGGAGGGCCATGGGCTCTGGCAAGATGCAGCCCCCATGTGACAAGCCTGCCTGGAGCCACTGCTGCAGTGTCTGCTGCATACAAAGCTCAGTGTGTGTCAGCAATGGAGCGGTTCTGGAGGTCCGTGGGTGAGCATGGTGGCTGTGCCCCCTCGACACCTGGAGTCAGCGGTGCCGGCTGGGGACCCCCTGCAGTAGAGTATAGGGGCACCCATTTAATAATACTGCATAGGGTCCCATAAATCCTAAAGATGGCCCTGTACAGGAAGGAGACCAAAGAGGAGAGATGTTAAGAAGAAATGTGGTGCGGTGGTAGAGGAGGGAGAAAAATTAAAAAAAAAAAAAAAAAAAAAAAAAAAAAAAGAAAAAAGGACCTCCTGGTTTTATTGTTTTTATGGTGACCCTTGAAAAAAAAAAAAAAAAAAGGGAGGAAATAGTGGAGGTTCTAGAGTTTTCCAAAGAGTGACATTGAACACAGCTAATACTTGGCTCTGCAGCAGAAAGATTGTCAAAATTAACTTCACAGTTTTATAGAAACTCTCTCTATACTTTACAAAAATACCTATCTCAAACACCAGATTCAAGAAATTGAGAAGGTCTTTCAATCAGCTCCTTAGGCGTTACAAAAAATAAATACATAAAAAATGAAGCACCTTTCCTTACAAATGCCTGAGCAGGATCACTTTTACAGGAAACTTTCCCAGAATCCTATTCTGATCGCTGTCCCTTGTGAAAGTAGAATGAATTATATTGTAAAAATAAGAATGGATTAAAGAAATGCTGTATGTACCTTTAAGCAGAAATAAGGAATGTTGAAATACAGGTGTCAGGAAAAGAAACAAAAAGAACAGGAGTACTTGTGGCGCCTTAGAGACTAACAAATTTATTTCAGCATGAGCTTTCGTGAGCTGCAGCTCACTTCTTCGGATCCATAGAACAAAATACACAGACAGGAGATATTTATACCTACAGAGAACATGAAACGGTGGAAGTATGCATACCAACAGGAAGAGTTTAATCATTAAATAAACATTAAGGCATAAACAATGAGTCCACTTAAGCTAATGGTGGAACATTAACCGGAGACTGGTAAAAGTTAGTAAGGAAATTAACTATGTATGTCTAGTCTCAGCTAAACTTGTCAGTTCTGCTTTCTTTGTTCTCTTGTTAAGTTCACACCCTTTTTATCTGTATAAAATAAGGTAGTGTGGGTCTTGCATGGTACTCAGGTTATCTGGGTGTATTAGCAGAGCACTTTGCTAATCAAACAGAGTAGTCTGACAAATTCTGAGTCCTGAGTCTGACTTTGACACCCTTTACATTTATCAGATACAAGCAGCTTCTGCAACCCTAAAGGAGCCATTTTTGTAGCTGGCTGATGTTTCTGTATTTCCCTCTTTCACAGCTGTTCTTGTTAGGCTTTGTCTATCTTATGTCATTGATTTGCTGATACACCTCCTAACATTAGGGCTCTTTCCAAGAATGTCTTTCTCCAGTGCTGTATTAATTAGTGGATCAGCCATGGATACCTTGCCTTTTTTTTGTTAATTCTGTGTTGCTGGGTATATGTTAGTCTCTATATAGCCTTGTAACGTGTTGTTTCACAGGAAGTTCTAGTTGTATGTATTTTATAAGTTGGGTTTTTTATGTCTAACTTTAAATAAATTAATATTTCAAAATTAATGTCCTTCAACAACTTCATGTGTAGAAAATGAAACATTATAATAGGCAGGAGCAATTTAAGTCAAGGTGATTTAAATTTATTGGAGTTCTTTAATCAATTTGAAAATGTGCTATTGCAATTTTAGATCATAATTTAATTATTATACATCCTAAATGCTGTTTTTTTTTAAATACCACTAGTAGTAGCGTATCTTGTTTGAAATTTACAAAACTGTTATAGGCCTAACCACAAAAAAATAAATAATAATAATAAAAAAATTAAGGCCCTGATCTTGCAAACAATCAGCTACACAAGTTTATTTACATGAGTAGTTCCATTGACATCAATGGAAGTATTCATGTGATTAAAGTTAAACGAGAGTTGAAATAGATTAACCAAGTGATTAAACTTTTTTATATATACAAACGGCCAACGCTCTCAAAAACAAGAACCCAAAGTTGGGCTCCTGAACCCATATTTATGTACCCAAGGATGGGATTTTCACAGTCACCTACACAATTTAGGATCAAAAGTCTGCTTTACTTCAGGCTGCAAACCATGACAGAAGAGCATAGCACGGTCAAAATGTAAATACAGCCTGGGCTATTTGCTTATCAATGTTGTGCCTGAGCAAGCATATTAATGAGGCCCTGGACTTGTCTTTTTCAGTATGAATGCATTATAAAGAGAAACTTCTTAGTAGAAAAATCTCTGTAAAATCTGAAATCTTACTAACAGGAAACTAATTAAAGAAACAAGTACAAAACATCCACTTTGGCAATCCAAGGCTATAAAATAGGAAGGAAGTAAAGAACTTACAATATACAAATAAAAAATCTGAATTAAATGTTAAAACTTGATTTAAATAAATATATTTACATTTTAAACGTTGGATTTTGTAGTTTAAAAAAAGTACAAATGATTTATCCACCCGGCTACATAGTAATCCGTTCTTTCCTCGCTTACAGGAATGCAACTTTCATCAGTTTCAGTGAAACAAATCCCTGTCTTCCTCCCACGTATAATTCCCAGTGGATTTACACCAACAATAGGAGCCTTATGGCGTGCAGAGTGAGGGGTCACTAGTACAGACCCACCAGAGCTCTGGTGAGACTCTTCTCTGCAACGATGAGGGATACAAACATTTTTTTTAAGGAATCTAGAAAGTCTCACAAAAATTACATGATTTCAGCAGTTGGGGCTTCAAGAAAAAGATCATCAGGAGGCTTATGATCAGACTGTGAGAGTTGGCAAGGGAAATGTCACCTGTATTCAATGTTTTCCTCAGGAGCTGAAATTATGGAAGGATGTTTGAATTTAGAGAGGGGTGAGACCGTGCAGGTGAAGGTGAGCTGTATGGCACTATAATAAAAACTGAAAAAATGTTTCACAGTCATTTTATTAGATTTAACTCATGTTTGAAAATCACACAAATTAAAGTTGGCAACTCAAGCCTACTATGAAGCACAAAATCTACATCCTTCTTGGTTTACTATAATTTTTCACAACTCTGTTATGAACTTCTCAAATGCAGTGTGTTCATCTTTGGTGGCTTCTCATGTGTCCGGTACTTCCAGTCCTTCACGATACATTCGTGATCAGGCAGAAAGCAACTTCTTTCAGAATACAACATTCTATTCAATGAGGAAAAAGATCGCTCAACTGTAGTTGTTGTGACTGGGAGTAGCAAGAGATATACATAAGAATGGCCATACTGCGTCAGAACAAAGGTCCATCTAGACCCGTATCCTGTCTTCTGACAGTGGCCAATGCCAGGTGCATCAGAGAGAATGAACAGAACAGGTAATCATCAAGTGATCCATCCCCTGTCGCCCATTCCCAGCTTCTGGAAAATAGAGGCTAGGGACACCATCCCTGCCTATCCTGGCTAATAGGCATTAATGGACCTATCCTCCATAAACTTATCTAGTTCTTTTTTGAAGCCTGTTATAGTCTTGGCCTTCACAACATCCTCTGGCAAGGAGTCCACAGGTTGGCTGTGTGTTGTGTGAAAAAATACTTCCTTTTGTTTGTTTTAAACCTGCTGCCTATTAATTTCATTTGGTGTCCCCCAGTTCTTGTGTTACGAGAAGGAGTAAATAACACTTCCTTATTTACTTTCTCCACACCAGTCATGATTTTATAGACCTCTATCATATCTCCCCTTAGTCGTCTCTTTTCCAAGCTGAAAAGTCCCAGTCTTATTATTCTCTCCTCAGATAGCAGCCATTCCATGCCCCTAATAATTTTTGTTGTCCTTTTCTGAACCTTTTCTAATTTAATATATCTTTATTGTATTCCTACCTCTTTCATCTGAGGAAACAGCACACAGTTTTGGTCAAACCACTAGTGATGATAAAGAAGTGAAAGTCAAATCTTCGTTCGTTCGTCGTATGACATTCCAATCTGTGTTCACATTCTCTATTCTGTCTTGATCACATGGCAGCCCCATTGCTGGTAGTGTTTCACTCCACTCAACAGTTCATGTCTTAGACAACCGGCATCTGTAAAAGCTATGCAGAGGTTGAATAGAATCCAGAAGTCGCTGTTGTAGATCTGTAAGAGTCAAGTCTGTATACTTTTTCAACTGGCTTAACAAACACTTCTTGTCCTCTTCACTTAAGGATTCAGTACAAGAACCTTAATTAGTCAGCTTCTGGAGTGAAGTCTGCTTCTTCCAGTATGATTGATCCAAGTGTAGCTTCTATTGCTGGACAAAGATCTGCGGCTGTTGTAGCAGATGCCTGGATGGCATTGTTTAATTACCCAAATGGTTTCATCAGCAGACTTACGAGAGAGAGAGAATGGCAATAGTCTTATCTGAACTTAGTAGCAAAAGTAATCCACCAGCATCACTACTTAGATCCATCCCATCTTGCTATATACTTTCCAAAGCCAGTAATAATAGTTGTAGTAATTTTAAAACAACAGCTAAGGATCAGTCATGAGAAAGTCCAGGGTTTTCCCAGGTTGGATTAATTTGAATATCAGTCCCAGTGTATCTTCTATTTTTCCCAAGACATTCAGTCCTTTTGGACTCTTGCTGAAAAAACAGTATAACAAAGACATTAAATGTATGGCTTTTTAGTGTCTTCTGAAGATTCTGCAGCTTGTACTAGTGCAAGTTGGAATAGATCCTCTGCAGTGTGTATAGTAGAGATTAGGATTACACTTTTCTCTGAGCAAAGTTTGTATTCCAGTGTCTTCCAGAGAAGTTTGCAGCTCCATCAAATGCACAAGCAGCCATCTGTTTGGGGTTCAATTTACAAGCATTTAACTGTTCTAAGATGTGGGTTGTCACAGATGCAGCCAATGTGTCTTCTATAACCTGAACATCTAGAAATGCATCTATTGGCTATCCTACCACTGACATGAAGATAACGACAAAGACTTAATGCTTGATGCCCATTTGCACTGGTGCATTCATCAGCCATGTATGCACAGTTTTTTTAATGTGGTGAGAGTTCTTCACTTTTTCAACACCCATTACACACAGTAAAACGATTTCCCCATGCTTATCCGTCCCCCCCCCCGCACACCCCAAGTTCCTCACATCTCGTCAATTGCTGGAAATGGGCCATTTTCATTACCACTACAAACAGTTCTTTTTCTCTCCTGTTGATAATAGCTCACCTTAACTGATCACTCTCCTTATAGTGTGTATGGCAGGCCTGCACAACATGTGGGCTCACTGTGCGGCCCGCAGGGGAGGGAGTGAGTAGGTGGGCTCACTGTGCGGCCTGTGGGGGGGGTGAGTAGGCAAGTGGCGGGTGAGGGAGGGGGGCTGAAGAGGCGAGTGGGCAGTGGTGGGGGGCTGAGGCGGCGAGCCGGTGGCAGGAGGTGGGGGGCTGAGGAGGTGAGTGAGGAGTCAGTGGCTGACCTGTTCTACTGAGCTGGTCTGGCTCCCATCCCTTCTCCAAGGGTTGCAGCTGTCTAGAAGTGCCCACCTTCCACGCTTTTCTCATTCACACCTCATTCATTCAACAGGGCAATTGATTACAAAGTGGGGAGAAGATCTTATTCTACTTCTAGCAAAAAGACATTTTTCTTTTACCTTAATTATACTACCTTAGGGGCTCATTATAACATATTACCAAGGTTCAATACCGTTGTTTTGGTGGGGCAGCGCTGGGGAAGGAGAGTTTGTTTCCGCGGGGTGGGCGGTGCTGGGGGGGAGGTTGCGTTTCGGGGTGGCTTGGCAGTGCTGGGCGGGGGGGTCGGTGGGGCTGGGGGGCTCGGCCCTCAGCTGTTTTCTTTGGAGTAATATGGCCCTTGCCGCTTTATGTGTTGTGCAGGCCTGGTGTATGGTAACACCCATTGTTTCATGTTCTCCGTGTATATCTATATCTTCCTACTGTATTTTCCACTACATGCATCCGATGAAGTGGGCTGTAGCCCACAAAAGCTTATGCTCAAATAAATTTGTTAGTTTCTAAGGTGCCACAAGAACTCCTGTTCTTTTTGTAGTTTGTAGTGTGTGGTATCTCTTGCTTAAATAGAAAGTATGATGTGACAGCCATGTTTGTTTGCATAAACTGTTTATGTCTCCTGCATTCTCAACAGCCTCATTAAGTACTTATAAAATTGGATTTTACAGTGACTGGCTTCTAAGGTTTTCTGCATGTTGCTGCAGTCCAGAAGCTTGGTGTTTTGCAGTTTTTTCATTTAAGTTGTCAGTATTGGCTTTGATGATCGGTCTGGCAAACCAAGCTCCTCCACTTTTACTATATAAATCCACGATATGCTCACATCTTGAATGTTGTGTGCATTCTGGTCACCCCACCTCAAAAAAGATATATTGGAATTGGAAAAGGTACAGAGAAGAGCAACTTAAATGATCAGGAACAGATTCCATATGAGGAGAGAAATTTAAAAAACTTGAACTTTTCAGATTGGAAAAGAGACTTGATATGATAGAGGTCTGTAAAATCTTGACTGGATAAAGTCAATAAAGAAGTGTTATTTACTCCTTCACATAAGATTACCCAATTGAATTAATAGGCAGCATGTTTAAAACAAACATAAGGAAATACTTCTTCACACAACGCAGTCAACGTTTGGAATTTTTTTTACCAGGGATAGTATGAAGGCCATAACTATAACAGGGTTAAAAAGAGAACTAGATACGTTCATGGAGGATAGGTCCATCAGTAACTATAAGCCAGGATGGCCAGGGATGCAACACTATGCTCTGAATGCCCCTACCCTCTGTTCACCAGAAGCTGGGAGTGGATGACAGGAGATGGATCACCTGATGATTGCCTGTTCTGTTCATTCACTTTGAAGAACCTGGCATTGGCCACACTTAGAAGATAGGATACTGGGCTAGAAGGACTATTGGTCTGACCGTTTTGCCATTTTTATGTTCCTATGTAAAAATTAATTATAATAATGTTTAAGATACAAACTCCCCAAGATAGCGACCTCTCAAGATAGTGATGATGTGAGATAACAACCTTGGGAAATAATACATTTAAAAAATCTTGTCCTACTAGGAAAAATATATTTCTGTAAGTTTCCCGGTCACAAATCTAGCATTCTGGAGCAAAGTCACTAAAATATAGTCTAACAAACAAATGTTCTTTTAATGTGTTCCTCCCTTCTCCCTCCACCACCCCCATTCATAGTTGTTGTCCTTGGTCAATGAAGAACCAGAGTTCAGAGGTGCTTTCATGTGAGGTCAGCTCCCACTCTGGGGGGTGGGAGGGGAGAAGCACCTTGCTCTTTCTTTCTGCTACTTGCCCCCAGCCACTCACTCTGGCTGCTGTTGTTTGTAGTGCCACCATTCATTCCACGGCTCCATCACTGATGGCCCTGCGCAGTCACTTGTCACTGTGACCTCTGCAATTCGATTTCTTGAGTTTCCACCCAGCTCTCAGTGGGGGAACCTCACAGCAAGTGCAGACTGGGTAGTCTCTCCACAGCAACACTGTCCCACAGCACGTCTAAGCACGTCACCTGATTATCAGTGATTTCAGCTGTAGTGGACATGTAAAAAAAGAAAAATGCATGAAAATGGGAAGAAAAGAAAATGTGATGGTTAAACCACTGGAAGGGGAACTCAGAGCAGATATAGCATCAGAAATTATCCATAACTTTCTTTTAAAACTGACTTTCAGGTTAACTTTGAGGTTTCACATTAGCTCAGTGTCTGCCAGACTGCTGTTTTTCTCTCTGTTTAGGGATACATATGCTGATACCCTTTGCTTCTCATGTGGGAGGAGCCCTTTGAATTTCTATATTTGGTGGATCAGAAAAGGGGAGGGGCTGCTATGTACCAACCTGAAGGGCAAGACTTTTCAGGGCATACTCTCCCTGTGAAAGTTTGTCATGCTTTCAGTTTTCTTCCTGCAGGCTGTGAACAGGCAATAATGAGAATTTTCTGCAGTAGAGAACATTGTTGTGCTTAGATCTGGGTCAAGCCTATTAACTTCCAGTGGACTCTGGAATGCTGAAGGTAAGTTTGTCTCTTTTCTTTCTCAGACTTTCCTCTCAATCCTTTAACTCTGTGCCAGCTCTGTTATAAATTTTTTTTTTACTGCTGACATGTACTGTTAGTAACACGGTTTATCACAGGGGAAAAAGTGGTTTTTCAAGTCATTACATGATAGTAGATCAGCCCGGTTAAGCACTCCCCTCCTCTCACCCAAACACCCTCAGTCTTGGAAAGGGAAAAGTGAAACTGGGATGGTCACCGTGACATGGCATTTTACAGCAGTTGTCTCTCCAAACAGGACAGGGATGCTTTGAATGCATAGAGATTATTCTGAAAGTTGTGTGCTTGGGAACTTGTAAGAAAGGGAAGTTGTAAAGGATATGGAAGCAAGTTCCCAGAAGTGTGAAAGATGAGACAGAGCAAAAAAACCACTGGAGGGATAGTCTGGCCTGTCACAGGCACTAGGTCCCAGCTGTAGTTCCCTCTTTCCCCTTTAGTTCCCCAGTTTCCTTGGGGGCAGCAGGGATAGCTCAGTGGTTTGCTAACCCTACGGTTGTGAGTTCAGTCATTGAGGGGGTCATTTAGGGATCTGGGTCAAATATCTGTCTGGGGGATTGGTCCTGCTTTGACCTCCTGAGGTCCCTTCCAACCCTGGTATTCTATGATTCTTCTAGCCCATTATCAGATACACAGTATTGGGTCTGAAAATCCACCATGCTGTGGGGACCCAGTTACAAAACAATGTTGGCCTTGTCAGACAAGACAATTGTATTTTGTGTTACTGCGTTCACCAAGCATGCCACAGCCTTGCAGACTCCCAAGTCCAGACTAGCTCAGCAATCTTCCCAGACCTTTGTTTCAACGCAGCTCGCAGCAAAACCGATGCATAGTGTAAGCGGATGGCTGCCCGCCTGCTCTGAGATCTGGGTGCAAGACGGGACACTGAGCCTTGAACCCACTGGTTTTCCAACCTCTTGCTGAGTCCTGCCCAGGCTGTAAAGCGCTGTCGTCACCTGTGTCTGGGGCCCAGCCCAGCGCAGATTTCCTCCTCCTCCTCCGGCGCAACAAACTGCCTTGTCCTGCTCCCGTCTGAGCCCGCCGCGCCGCGCCGCGCCGCGCCCGGCCCTGACCCCGCAGAGCAGCTCGGGGACAACCCGCTCCCCTTGGCCCTGCCGGGGGGGGGGGCGGATTGAGCGACCCGGGCAGGGGGGTGCGGCGCCAGCGCCCACACATCCGCGCATGCGCACGCGCGCCCGAAGTAGGCGGGGACATGGGGGGGGCGAGGCTGTCGGGGGAGGTGCTGGCTGGTCCCGTGAGGGAGGGAGGGAGCTCGGCCCCTCACGCGCCGCCCTCAGGGAAGTCCTGGGGCTGGAGGCTGGCACCGCTCCGACAGAGATGTGCGCTGGAGAGTGGTGAGCCGGGGGGGCCTGCACAAACCTCCTAACTCCGACTGGCACCTCGCGCTCACCTCCTCCCCCGCCCCCCCTCTCAACCCCCCCCGCCTGCACAAACCTCCTAAC